>NW_006792928.1:266105-270588 GCF_000442215.2 Lipotes vexillifer | reverse complement strand
AAATGGAAGAACAGCCTGGCTTCTGTGGGAGACTCTGAGATCAGGTACATTAAAGGAGATGGAGAGGAGCACAGTTCGAGGACCAGCATCTTAACTGAGGCAGGAATCAAGTAGAGAACACTCTAACAGCGATGACCAGATAAGAGAAAGATAGGAGAATATAAAAATTGCAAAGTAAAGGCAGTACTGCTTATCGGGCAATTTTCCAGTTAAATTTACATTTCCTACCTATTAGCATCAGATGGCAGAGAGTGTTAAGAGTCCTAATTCAGTGGAATGCATAAAAACCAAAAATAACATCACTGGGGCCCTTTGATCTCAAATTTAAAAAGTCTTTTGAGAAGGTGGGTGTGGACTTTGGAATAATGTTTGGACTGGGTCTCTTCTTTATCAGTATCTTCTAGATCCTTCCTTCTACTTATTTTTTCAGCAAACACTTAAGGTCTTACTTTGTGCTAGGTCCCTGAGATCCTATATATCTTCCATCTGATACCTTTAGACATTTGGATGTTTGGATATAGTGCCAATCAAAATGGACACACCACTACCACCACCATCAAAAGCCTCAGCTTCCAAATAGGGACTGTGACCGCCTACTAATGACTGCTTTTACCTGACCTCCTTTGCTTGGGTAGGGATAAATTCCTTAAATGGTTCTCTTTTGTACATGTGCCTCTTCAGTGCAGCCTGTTGGGTATGGTGTTTAGCTGTAGAATGTGATAAGTCATTTTCTATGACCTTAGAATAAGCATAGTTTTTGACTAGCCTGGTTGTGGCTCATACCCTAGAAATGAGCATTTAAAAGAATCCTACTGTTCAGTCAACTTGTAGCAGTGAACTGTGGGAAGGGAAACTTTGAGCTTGTCCATGTGTGAAAATCCCCATCAGTGGAGACTGAAATGTTTGGGAAATCAAGGTTAACACTAGTAAGATGCCAACTTTGGCTGTAGAGGTACTACCGTTGTGAATAATAGAAGTAAAATGCTAAATATCACCCCTGGTTTTATTGTTTTCTGTTGTATAATGACACCTTCCATGCAGATGTTAAGAGGATTGTTCAAAATGCTTGTAAAGGTGTTATTCAGTAGTTCACACATCCTTGTATAAGGAGTTGGACATGGAACTGCTAAAATGGTATTTCTGGGTCCAACTATCTTCACTATACTTTGAAGCCTATTCTCAATGTGTTGACTGGTTTAGTTTGCTGCCAATATTAGGGAGTCAGCTTGAGAATACTTTATAATAAATCCCTGAACTCTATAGTGACTTTCTCACAAGTGGAGGCACCAACATGCTTTATCTCATTCTCCAAATATCCTTGCTGAATACACAGGGACACGTGGTAGTTTCCCATTTAAGCTCACGGGGAACTCTAGTTAACCGGAGTTAGGAACAGTCTATCTGAAGGATGATTCGGCTGGACATAGGCCAGCGTGAGCGGCAGGTCACCACATGTGGCAACAAACAGTGACCTGTGGGACGGTCCTTAACATAGCTTAAGATCACACACTGCCCCAGTAGCAATAGTTTTAATCCTAGGTGTATTGGGAAATACCATTGCCACTAGAACTTGCTGCCTTTTACATGGCTATATTTACAAAATTGAAACCTGATAAGATAAGTTTTCCCTTTTATAGTCAAATTTGTGAGTGCAGCCCGGAAGAGACGACCAGGTGGCAATGCCTAAACTTTATCTACTCTCTTCATTGTGACTAAAATCCTCTTGAGAAAGGAGTTTTAGAGACTTTCGTCACTTATTTACCTTTAACATGACTATAAAAAAGAAAGGACATCCTTCTGCGTCGAGGACTGATTAATGATATTTGTGTGACTTTTATCAACTAACGCAATTGCCAGTCACCAGTTTTCACCGTGAGATCTGCACGTGTGCGGTATCAGGCTTTTAAATGGTTTTATGCAGGGAAGGCTTCACTGGGGTCGTAGCTGAAAGCTCACGGTTATTTGATAATATTTTGCAGGTTTCCTGTTTAGTTTGTTCAGAGTGTTGAGGCTCTTCAGGTTAACTGCACAGACACGGAGAGTTATAACATGAGCTAGCTTTGCATTGTCAGCACCTTCAAAGAACAGAAATAATTTATCTAGTGTCCCATGCTATCGGCATGTCTCAGCAGCATACACATGCTAAAATTTGTTTCCTGTTCTTAACAATACAGTACAATATTTGATATAGCAGTGCTGAACACATTAAAAAAAAAAAAGTGCCCAGGAGACAAGTAAAACAAGAGGATTGCTTAGATGAATGGTTCTTCTTACAAATTTATTTCACCTTTATTACAAATATTTATTCACACATGAAAGTATTGGAATAAATGAGCCTAGTGCCTTCAATTTTTGTGTGGTGAGCATGTAAAATAATTTTTTTGGATTACTGCCACAATTCTTTTTAAAGCCCTTTGAAACACTTAAAGCCTGTAAAAAGGAGTGCCGGTAAAACATGTGGCATTGCTCTGAGCGTTTTTGAGTTTCTATTTTTATAGGCTGCTCCTTTTTGCACTTTACTGTCTGTCTCTGTTGATACATTTCTAAGGGTGTGGGTATATTCATATTAATGTCAGGCAGGTTTGACATAGATTTAGGCAAAGACTGCTTAAAACTTGCTCTATCATTAAATTGTTTCAGGGTGTGGAAATACTGCCTCTCCAGAATCACAATGAAAGCAGAATTATGAACTGTGGTAGACCAAATACAATTAATCATTCCAAAGATGCTCAGACCACTTACTGCATTGGAAGCATTAACTTAGCATTGTGTTTGCCTTCAACCAGTTTTTAATTAACAGACTCTTTACTCTTAAACAAGAATTGAAAGGCATGTACATGTTTTATACAGTTTTAAAATCCAAGTGAAAAATTTTGGCAGTTTTAAACTCCAAGTACTCACTTTAAAAAATTGCCCCAAGGTTTAGAAACTACCCCTGGTCTTATAAAGTTATACCTGAATGTTAGAAAGTACTTGGTGGTGTACTTTTTCAGTGAAATAAATGAGATTATTTCATGCGAGTAAACTGTGTATGTGAGAAACATACATACTTCTAAAATGTATTCTAGTAACATATAGTTATTATTCTGTAATCTAATGGAAGAAAATTTACTCTATGGAAAATTGTCTCACTCTGAATAGAGGAGAAAAAACACACAGACCATATGTGCTCAATATTAGTTTGTATTTTTATCGAGTCTGTGAAATATCCAGGACTATTCTGTTAGGATGGTTATATGAGAGGACAAAGAAGAATTTATGTTGTTGCCCAGTCTATAGGATGCTTGCATTTGGGCTTCACCTGGAGTGAGTGAGGAATTTTTATGGTACTTTTCTAGAAGGTACCACTGACCGCAGAACACCCATGAGCCAACAGTGCAGTCGCGTGGCTGGGTTGGTGGGTCACAGATTTGTTTCTCCATTTACGGAGAATTTTGAGTTAACACCTTAAAACAGCTGTTCTCTGAAAAGCTGGGTATCCTCGTGTCACAGGTGATTTCCCCTGAAGACATGCAGGGACATTATGACAAGTGGACTTCAAAGGAGGTAAAGTCAGAGTAGCCGGGAGCTTCTGCGCTTGTGACAGTCTTGAGACTGCATGCACGAGAGAAACTCAGGCTAGTCAACAGAGGTACATCCGAATCCCAAACATCAAGAAATGTTTATACGATAGGGTCAGCTTAAGGAGTGGATATTTTAGCTAAGAAAGACCTTGTATCTGAAAGTCTGTGCCTCGTTACGTCCTAGATCATCTCGTAAGGGCAAAAGATGTACTGGTCTTTGCACATGAACCCCCAAAGGAAAGGATGGATGTGTTGATCTGCCAGATGAGTGATTATTTTCCTTGCCCCAAAGGACCTAGTGGGGTTGGAGCCCCAAAGTCATGGTTATCAGGTTGAACATATGAGGATTTCAGTGCCATACCACTCACAGAATTTAAACAGAGGATGTAGTCTTAAGAGCTACATTTGTAAATTATAACACAAATATTCCCAAGAATCTCCATGACTGCAAACTTAGCCAAGACTTTAAAAGTACTTAATGAAATCCTGAGGCTTTTTTCAGTGGCAGAAAGGCCAGATGGAAAAGGCAGAAAAACTAAGAGAAACCACGACTCCTTCCTTCCTTCCTTCCTTCCTTCCTTCCTTCCTTCCTTTATGCATGCATGCATGCATTTCCTTGTTTGCTGAATCATGTGAAATTTAGTTGTAGACATGATGACATTTCATCCCTAAATACTTCAGCAGATACTGCCCGAGAACAAGGACATTTCTTCTGCATGACCACAATGCAATTATCACACTTGAGAAATTTAATTTTGTTACAATACCTTTTTTCAGATTTCCCCATAGTCCCAATAATGTTCTTTATAACTATTTTTCCCCTAAACCAAGGTCCAGTCAATCGCTACACATTGCATTTATTTGTCAGTTTCCTTTAATCTAGATCGGTTTCACAGTCTTTTATCATTCGTGACATTGGC
>NW_006792928.1:257814-266033 GCF_000442215.2 Lipotes vexillifer | reverse complement strand
TGAAGCCTAGACCAGTTGTTTTTGTAGAATATCCCTCAATTTGAATTTGTCCGATTGTTTCCTCACGTTTGAAATCAAGACTCTTAATAAAGAAATAAGAAATAAATAAATGAAGACAGGAGGGTAAAGGGAAGGAGAGGTGAGAGAAAGGGGGGGGGGACAGAATAAGAGAAAAGAAAGTAAAAAGAGATGGAAACAAATTGCATGAAGATTTCAAACAAGAAAACAATATTCAGGCTGTATTGATAAGCAAATGAATGGAGTGGTGAGTGAGGGAACATGGTACTTATTGAGAGTTAAGGATATCTGAAATATTGTGTTTAGAACATTTTGCATAGAGACAAGGGAAGAAACCTTGAGAGTTTGGGTTGTGTGCCAAGTTAAACACAAAATTAAGTGAAAACAACAAAAAAATTCAAACTAGTTCTTTTAATCTGTACATTGAAAAAATGAGGTGTTTATTTTTCTTAATATATGTAAACCAGTTTTTGGTGCCATTTAACGCCAGCAGATTTGTTTCTTTAAAACCGTTCACCAGGTTTACAAAATTGAAAATGATCTTAAGGCATTAATAGGAATATACAAATACTATTCCAGATACATGAGAATTTAGTGTTTTTTAAAACCTCCGAAACAGAGATTCACAGACCGTATCTTAAAAGGAAGACTCCTAGAAAAGCTCTTCAGGAAGTAAATCTTATTTTCAAGCTGTCAGAAAAAAAAAAAAAAAGAGAGAAAATCATCAGGTATCAAGGCTAGGAACAGCTGAAATTGCTGTGTCTCCATGTTTGGTGCAGGCTTATCCGCCTCCTCTCCAAATAAGTAAAAAGAGAGACACATAATTGTAGGAATACTGCAGAGAAGCCACACGTTCAAATAGTTTTTGCTGTACTTTACTGGAAATTTTATTTGCTCATTCCTGACATTTTGGGAGGATTTTCTTGGTAAGGGCAGACTTGTAGAAAAACAAAACTACCCGGGGTAGGAAAGGTACTCCATTTCCTGTTGGTGTCTAACGTGGTTCTGACTGCTGTCCTTGGAGTCTTGAGGCTATACGCAGTGAATAATTGCTCACTGGATCCAGGAGGTGCAGTCTCCTTTGGTGGGTTTGAGGAATTAACTTCCCATTAAGGCTTGAACTGGGGCAGAAGTCGACTTTGTAGTTGGCTTTTCTAAGACTCGGCGGAAACAGAGGTGTTGAGATCTCAGGTTCTGCTGTGTTGATTAGTAAGTGAAATTTGGTGTGCAGAGGAGAATCCATTTGTCATGCTTTTATTTTTTTAAACTGTTTTATTACGAACAAATCAGACATACTGTATAGAAATATACAACAAATCCCTGTTTCTACCTATTGCCTAACGTCTATAATGATCAGCTTCTTGGGAAAGGTTTTCCATTTTTATGCCTACCCATTCCCCGCTACCATTTCATGTTGAAGTAAATCTCAGATATTATAACATTTTATCCATAAATATTTCAGTAGAGAATCGATATTCTTTGAAGCAGTCTTGCTTAAAGTAGGAGTGGTATATGTGTTTAATGTAAAGTGTCCTACAAATTAATGTACAATTGAAATGCTCCCAGGCTCTGTTGAGAAGGTTTAGAAGGGTGAAATCCAATCAAACTGATGGGAGGGTGGTGACCTTCTGGAATGGTCATTCTTCGTTTGTGGAACAGTAACTGTAGGTCCAATAAAAGGGTGATGTCACCAAAGAATTTCTGTCTTGAAGAAATGAGCGTTGTTAAGATTTATGAGTCTTCTTTGTTCTTTGGGCTACTGCTGGTGATAGGATAGTCTGACTCTCCAGAATGTCATAATCATGGACAAGACATACTTACCTGTCTTTGAAAATAAACTTCCCATTTAAAAAAATGGGTATGACACCTGCTGTACCTATTCACAGAACTGTGATGAAGATAAATTGTCATCTGGGGTATGAATGTGCTTTAGAAATAATGGCCCAGTTACATATTCTTTTTTAGCATAGGATTTTGATTCTTTGAAATGACCAGTGTTCAGGATTTTTAATGGTATCAGAGAATGTAAAGATTGAGAAAATTACTATCTTGAAAAAAAATGTATATATAAAATATATGTATGTATAAATTTTGGGAATTTTTTAAAGAATGATTTTTTATTGGGGTAGAGTTGATGTACAATATTATATGTTACAGGTGTACAGTATAGTGATTCACAATTCTGAAGGTTATACTCTGTTTATAGTTAATATAAAATATTGGCTATATTCCCTGTGTTGTACAATATATTCTTGTAGCTTATATTCCACATAGTAGTTTGTACCTCTTAATCCCCTACGCTTATATTGCCCCTCTGTGCTTCCCTCTCCCCACTGGTAACCACTAGTTTGTATCTGTGAGTGTGTTTTAAAGAATAATTTCATTACCTAAGTTCTCTTTTCTTTTTCCCCCTGAATATATTTTATGTGAGCATTTTATTCTTCTCTAAGTTGAGATACATTTTGGTTGACACCCCCACCTCCCCTTTTTCTTTTCTCTCTCAGTTAGTAAAGCCTTTGGGAATGGTTTCTTGATCAAGCTTACCAAAATTAGTATGTTTCTCTTGGAAAGATTACCAGGTGATCGGAACTTCTTTTCCTCCTCTTTTCTTTTTTTAGCCTTGCCTCCCCGATTGAAAGAGATGAAAAGTCAGGAGTCTGCAGCAGGTTCAAAACTAGTGCTTCGGTGCGAGACCAGTTCTGAATACTCCTCTCTCAAATTCAGATGGTTCAAGAATGGGAATGAATTAAACCGAAAGAACAAACCACAAAACATCAAGATACAAAAAAGGCCAGGGTAAGTATCATGCATATCACAGCAGGGGCAATGCCTAGCAATACAATGATATAAAATATAAAAGTTACAAACAGCCTAGCAAATAAGTACACCATCAAAAAACACGATATATAATAAGTGAAAAGATTTTTCATTATATGGTGGCCAGAAATTGTGTCATTAAATAGGAAAGAATTTAAAGTTTCTGATTCTTACAACTGCTGGACGAAGAAAGGAAAGGATGGATGTGGAAAGAACTGTAGGGTGTGGGTGGAAATAGAAGGGATGAGGGAAGGTAGTATTAATAGCAGCTGTTGTAATACTAAGTAATAGGTGGGATCCTAAAATCCCATTTAGAGTACCAGTGCCTTGCACAATCAAGATCCTGACTTTGTTATAAAGATCAATAAACACCTAGATTTATGGAAAGACTTAGAATGTAATCAGTCGCTTTTGAAGTATTTTCAGGTAAAAGTTTAGTACATAAAATACCTAATAAGAATGTTTAACTGACAGTTCTATTAAACTATATCACCATGAGAGCAGATTAAAGCATCCAGTAATCCTGGGTAGCAAGAATCTTAAATTTTCCCGCCCTCCTTGAGGAGATCCGTATTTGGGAAGGCTTCATGTGATTCCCTATAGCATCTTGGTAGGTATGTTCTGTACCTACTCTAAAATGATGCTCTTTTATCATTCCTACACTCTTCATTTTTATCTTTTTCCTTATTTAAGAAGTTTTTCTTCTAATATCAAACTACATTTTGAAATTATGGAAGAGCTAAATATCTTGGATTTTTGCTTGTGAACAGTCCTTTAATCAACGTGATATGTATCGTAGTGGCTGGCTCCAAGCTCCAAGGTTACATTTTCTCTACTTCAGAGGATTCCAGTGAAATCCCAGCTATGATAACAGAAGCAGCAATGAAAGAATCTCTGACTGGACTTTGATTTTATAGGACATCTACCAAAAAGCCACACACTCTCTCGCAAGTGCAAGAGTAAATGAAGTGATTATAATGGAAATTTAATTTAATCTTAAAGTGTTTAATGACTGTAATAACCATAATCAGGGATGTTTTTCTAGTTTCCATGGTTTTAGTAACTACACTGCTTATTCTTGTTATTGATTGTGTCAGTGCCATCTCTCGATTTGGAAGAAGAATACAGCGTGCAAAGATGCAAAAAATAATGCTGTAAAGTGACAGGGTATTTTTATACATAATCTTATTTGTTTGTTTTTTACAACATTCCCCTAGGTAGTAAGGACAGTTTACTGCCCGTGTGACTCTCTAATTTTGCAGATTAAGCAATCAAGGGTCAAAAAAGTGTTGTCTTGCCTTGAGTCACCCAACTAGCTGTGTCTAAGCTGGAACACAAATCTATTTCTTGGATTCCTTAATGCCTCATTCCTTCTTTAAAAATGGAAAGCAGACACGTTTAATAACTTGTGTCCATGTGGGGAGGGGAGGAGAGAGAGTGAACGAATTGAAAAACTAAGCATGATTCTTCTAGAGAAGTTTCACAACAGCAAAAGATACTTGTAGACAGCTTTTAGTGTCTGTTTTGTTTTTCATCAAATAGCCAAGTTAGTAAGAAACTCAGTTATCTGCACACGCAGGGTCATGTCTCATTCACTTCTATGTGGCTGTCATATAATAGCAAAAATAAGTAAGTGCCCACGAATGCTAGGAATGTGGAGAAACGGAAGAATCCTAGGTGTTATCTTTACACTCGGGGTGGGGGGGGGGGTCATAAGATTATGGAGAGATTATCCAGTTCAGCCTTATATAAAACATAGGAGTTCCAGCGATCAAGTGCTGAAACCCTGCTAAGGGCTGGGGAGCGTCAAGATTTTTAAGCAGCCCATCTGTTTACAAATAGTGATCTAAAAAATGGATTGGTTATACTGAGGTAAATTCTGCTTTATGGTAAGTCCAGATTGAATTAAGGAGATGAAATATCTGGCACTTCATATCAGACAGTAAAACTAAACACTGAATTGTAGGTTACTGATGCTAAGTGCCGTGGGAGTTGGGAAGTGCGGGAGACCTAAGAGATTCAGGAGTCACTGTGAGGTGGTAGATTTGACTCTGCTGGAGACAGAGAATCCCTGTAGCTGGGTGGGTGCGGTAGGGTGGGTGGTTATAGAGAAGAGCAGAAACCACAGTCAGTGGCAGGTTCTGTTCATAGGGCAATAAAGAGGCCAGTTGGGTTGGGCCAGTGGGGGAGTGGATGGGGAATTTTGCCCTTTGTTGGACAGATGCTGCGTGTCGGCCCCGGGCTAGATGCTGGGTCCACAGAGATGAAGAAGAAATGCTCTCTGCCCTCAGAGGCTTGGTCTCAAGAGGGGAGGGAAATGTAAGCAGTTGTAATACTCAGTTGTAAATTCAACAATAGTGATGGTCCCGGAATGCTGTCGAAAGAAGCTCACACGGGCCGGGGAGAGGACCCAGTCCAGGACTGTGGAGGCCTCCTAGAAAGAGGGGAGGAAGAAGAGCGGGAGCAGAGGGTTATCTAGACTGAAGGAACAGAACAGAGCAGCTGCAGGCTGCAGGTATTCTAGGTGAGGATGCCCGGAGAGAAGCTAATGAGGTTGGGTAAATAAGAGGACAAAAAGGAACAACCGAAAAAGTGAGTTGCCCGGAATGAATATGGTTTTGAAAGAGAACATGTATAGGTAAAGAGCTAATTTGTTGCATGGCTTGGATGACACATAAAAGTGTCATTGCTATTCAGAAAAGCATTTTCATATTGGCTTCATAGGCCCAGACAGCTAAGAGCACTGTCTACATATTAATAAAATCCCATTATCCTGGAAAGGCCGATATTCAGAAATTACTTCTTTTAAACAATAGCCTTGCTGGAAAGAATTAAGTGGGAACAAGAAAGACTTTTATTCAAGTAATGTGACTGTAAATTACTCTTGGCAAAGCACTGAGCATATTTGATCCTCTGAAAAATAAGATACTTAGTGTAAAGTGGGCAGCTACTGATAAGTGACCAGCTTATTGGGTTTCAGAACTGGGTATTCGGTCATTTCTGAAGTTGTATCTTTAAAAAAAAAATTCGTGCTGTCACCTTTTTTTAAAGGACCAAACTGAATCTAAATTTAATTAACATTTGCAAGGTCCTCTATTATTTCAACTTAGAAATATAAGAGAATCAACACTATTGTTATTATACCCATTAAAAAGTTAATATCCCGGGAATGAAGGCCATTAGGTTTCTTCCTGTAGATATAACGCTAATGAATGGTAACTCTTGGACTTGAAATTGATCTGAATCCATGTCTTTTGCCTTTTCACAACTACTTGTGATTTTGCCGTAGTATCCAGTAAAATCACGACTTCAGGCAAGGGGCATGTTCAGGCTTAGGGTAAAGTCTTCAATAAAAGACATTCTTGTTTGTCAGCTTCATCTACATTACTCATAATTCTTCATTACAAAGATGTTCAAAATGTCAGTGGTTTGCAGTGGTTTCTTGCTTACTTGACTTAACTTTATCTTACTACATTTGCCCTTAGCCAGCAGGCCAAGAAGGGATAAACTTTATCTTAGACTGTGATCACAAGCAGAGGTGAATTTTAGTGTGAGGTTTAGGATTTCCCTGGCATTCTCTTTGTTTAAAATAAAACATTGACCCTCTTCCAGTCCTTCGCCTCCGTTTCTTTTTCACATTTTACCATCTAGATTGTTTCGTAGCAGCCAGAATTTCCTTTTAATCCCTTAGTGTTATGAAAAGATTTTATACCAATAGGGAATTGCTATTATTTTGTAAAGTCTTATCCACCTTCGGCCCCTGCTCCTACTAATAAAGGACATTCCTGCATGTTCTTCCTATGATTTTGCACTCACGTGCGAGCCTTTGTTTATTTTATTTGGCTAAGCGATATGTGGGACCAATGAAAAGAAATGGAAACTGCCCTGGTCTTAAGTGTCTGCTTATTCCCTTGCTCTCGTTTCCTTTGCCTGGTGGACCATTTTGATCAAGAAAACTGGTTAAAGAGCTTGGTGTGTGACAGATCGTATTTGGGGGTCATCCAGTTGGCCTCATTTGCATACCTGTCCTACATCAGCCTCATTAAAGTCTGACTTCCTGTTGTTTGTGTCTGGCGCACACTTTTGGTTGCCCTTAATTTTGTATCAGCTCTTCGTTTCTGTTTTCACATTTTTTTTTTTTTTTTTTTGGCTGCGTCACACGTCTTGTGGGATCTTAGTTGCCTGACCAGGGGTCGAACCCAGGCCCTCGGCAGTGAAAGCACGCAGTCCTAACCACTGGGCCACCAGAGAATTCCCTGTTCTTACACATCTTAATTTTGTTTAAAGTTGATTCTAATTGATTTGGTCAAGTTAACAAAATTTTTTAAGGAATTATTTCTCCTGTTATCAATTGTTTCAGGTTTTTTTGACTCTATAATAGAAAAGCTTTCTACACATCCCCTTCTTTTATTAGTTGAGCCGCTCTGACAGGTCATTTTAACTTTATATGCAGGAAAATCTCAAATTCTTTGGGTATAAAACGGGAATACGCAGTGCCTGTTTCATAGCGTTTATGTGAGGCATTTTATGCAGTGCCTGGTTCTGCAGAGTTTCACAGTTGCTGCAGTGGCAAGTGACTTCATTCTGGTAGAACCAGATGGCAAGTGACATTCTCTAGTCTGCACTATGAAATCCCTCTCTCTCTTCTTTACCCTTCTCATCATAGGCAATTCAGCAGTATCTGAAAGCTGGGTTGAACACACACACACGCAAGTTCATATGATTCCTTAGAGATCAGAGGAATGGAATTTTATAAACTGCGGTGATCAGTTCTGTATGCATTTAAGTTGCCTTAGCCTGTAAAACATGGTGGAAGAATCAAGTTAAGGAAGAAAAATGAGATAGTAGCTATGGGAGCCTTGAATCCATCTTGTCAGTGAGCACTCATTAGAAGACCACAGTTTGCATTTTGATATAAAAAAAGAAAAAGAAATGAATATTTATAACTGTTTGTATTAATTTATTGTTACATTGTTTTATTTTTTTCTTGTTCCAAACCAATGCACGCTTATTATAAAAATCTAAAACTTGCAGGAATGTACAATGTAATTATAATAATAGCCAACACTTATTTGGAGCTTACTCTATGTCAAGCATCTTTTTAAACATGTTACATGAATTAACTGGTTTAAAACTTTTAGAAATGAAAATCCGCCAAAATATTCACCCCTCCCAGCTCCCCAGGTAACTCATCAATTAAAGAGCAAAAAGTTAATTTTGTGATTGGAAGAGAGTTCATTAATTCTTCCAAGTTAACTTTCTTCTTTTAGGCAAGATGTGGTAGCCTATTGAAGACAGTAAAATAAGACTATTATAACCATACTTATTAAAGCCCCAAATTGTTGCAGTGTATAATTTTTAAGAAGATTTGTCTATTTCTACTC
>NW_006792928.1:245903-257804 GCF_000442215.2 Lipotes vexillifer | reverse complement strand
TCCTGCTCTAAGACCCAAGGATTGAAGAATCTCGTAGTTAAACGTGTCATTA
The DNA here is from genome assembly GCF_000442215.2 of Lipotes vexillifer. Lineage (NCBI taxonomy): Eukaryota > Metazoa > Chordata > Mammalia > Artiodactyla > Lipotidae > Lipotes > Lipotes vexillifer. The sequence continues at coordinate 257,752 of NW_006792928.1, read as the reverse complement.
GAGTTCAAAGGGGCCCTTCATGTCCCTGGAGAATTTTGAGTTTCCATTGAACTGCAGAAAGGGTTGCCAACCTTTTTGACATAAACACTTTCTCCCTTCATAATATTTTTAAATATGCATGTCTCATTTAAGCTTTCATTTTAAAACAGGGTTTGTTTTTTCAAAGCTGATTGAAACCACTGATCTAATTTAATCTTTCTCTGCCTAGAGATATTCTTGTTCGGAACTGCTTGACAGGTGGCTATCCAGACTTGAATCTTTCCAAAGAGAAAACCTAACTCTTTCACACAACACCCTGTCCATTTTTGGGTGCTCAAAAGGTTCTTCCTTATTTGTCATCCAAAAATGTGCCTTCTTTTTCCTGTAAGACACAATTCTACTTTTAAGAGCTTCACCAAATAATTTCCTTTTCCAGATAACAACGGTGAAATGTCTTTAAATATATCTTGTTCATAGCTACCTGCCAGTGGAACCCCTGTTTCTTTAATAGCATCTTCTCTAGTGATAAGATTTCTAGGCCCTATTCAATTCTGATCACCCTCTTCTAAACTCCTCTAGCTATTGATATTTTTTTTATCAAATGCCACTTTGAAACATAATGCAATACTCTAGATGTGATTCAGCCTGTGAGCGGTGTATTGAGACTTTTATCCAATTTGATTTGTGCTCTTTTAATATTAATTCGGCCAAAGAGTGCATACATTTCTTTTCTCTTCTTTTTTAAATAGTTGTTTAAAATGGAGTAATGTTAAACGTGTAGCTAATTGAAACCTTTTTTTCTGTATATATTGTTGTCAAGGCTCATCCCTCCCAGCCTGTATTTCTGCTACTGATTTTTGAACCCGAGTGTATTTGTTATGCTTAGCTTGATTAAATTGATTCTTGGTCTTGGCCCACTGATGCTCAGTCATAGAATTCCCAAGGGTGTCTCTACAGAAAGGATTCCTTAGTCACTTGTCACGCCTGCCTTAGAAATTCACTGTAACTATTTGCATAAAATGACTAAGAGGTAGGTTGTCAAGAACTCTAAGTTTGTTTAATGCAACACTTACTTCAGCATAGAAAATGACATTCTTTTTCCTTGTTCTCTTTCTCTTTCTCTTTTAAGCATAACATTTATTTACATTCCTTGGAATAGTATTCCAGTAAGCACTGCCCAGGTCTTTTAGGAGAATTTTGATTTTAAGAACTATCCCTCTAAGATTAACTGTAAATTGATGTTAACTGTAGGTCTGATTACCATGTTTCTTTAAGAAGATTCTCATGAGAGAGGTACTCAAGGCTGGCAGAATTTAGAAAAAAAAAAAAAAAGAGAGCAGCTCCAGGTACATGATCATGAAAGGCTTGATGAAGGAACTGGCTCAGAGGTGGTCCTTAAAGATCAGCTCATATCTTGATGGGTAGAAATATGGGGCCCCCATTCTAGGAGAAAGAAGTAATAAGCAAAAGTACCAACATGGAAGTCAGGTAGGGGTGGGGTTCAATCCCGTAGACTGGAGGAGAAGGGTAGAAAGTAAATTTTGGACAATTGATCCAATGTGATTAATAATATCATCTGGCAAGAAGACGAGAAAATGCGCTTAAAAATGAGGAAGGTGTAGTTTACGGGAGGTTTGCGTATAATTCTGAGTTGCTGTCTTTGCTTCCTGCCTTTTCTCCCTGATGTCCTCCTCTCAAGAACCCAGGCAGTCAATACCAGGCTCCTGTATACAAGGACACTGTATTTTTTTTTTTTTTTTAATGTTTTACTGGAGTACAATTGCTTTACAATGTTGTGTTAGTTTCTGCTGTACAACGAGGCGAATCACCTGTATGTGTACATATATCCCTTCCCGGTTGGACGTCCCTCCCCCCTCATCCCACACATCTAGGTCATCACAGAGCACAGAGCTGAGCTCCCTGTGCTATACAGCAGGTTCCCACTAGCTATCAAAAGGCTTTAATGAATGCTGTGCCAATCCCAATAGGCCTGAGTTTTTAAATCATAGAGACTGCTTAAATTATAGGCTATGTGCGGTAGTAAAGCAGAGAGCCAGATGCAAATCACAGTGCTGCCCATGCTTAGAATGAGTGCCAAATATTGATTTAATATGTAGTTTTATAAGTGTGTGCTATTGTTGCATGAATATTTATTTCAATATTAAGAACCATTTGTGTAGTACTGTGCTCCCAGCAATGAGAATCTTTTTAAAGAATGACAAATTCCCTTTCTTTTGGAAGTGATAAATCCTCTCCATTCAAAATTAACGTAATTCCTGATGTCACTCTGCTGGGAAAAGAAGTGCAGAGCATTTTAATCTAGTCTAGCCTTCATTAAGTATCTGTCCTTACCAGATTTATAAGAAACGGCTTTACACTTTTGTATCTTCCTTAACCCTAGTGGCTGGTGACACTGAGATACAGAGAGGAAAGAAAATTTATCGTTTGGGTGAAAAAAAATTCTGAGGCATAATGTGGGTAGTGGTGGTGCTAGAGGAATAAAAAGAAAAATTAGAAAAGAATTTGTTTAAATTGCTGAGCTGGATGGTAAAATTAAGACTACGTCCAGGGTATAATTTAAATGAGATGTATCTCACTTTTGGTAAAATCACACATCTGTGTACTAGTCAGTTGTGTTTTAACATGGTGTGTGTAGAGTGGGAAGGGGGAGTTTGAGAACTCTGAAACTACAGAGGCTTTATTTTGATGGTCATTGTATTTCTGTGAAATACACTTACAACCGCTTTGGTCCTGGTCTTACAGGAAGTCAGAACTTCGCATTAACAAAGCATCACTGGCTGATTCTGGAGAATATATGTGCAAAGTGATCAGCAAATTAGGAAACGACAGTGCTTCTGCCAATATCACCATTGTGGATGCAAATGGTAAGAGACACCTACTATGTGCTATTTCTCAGTCTCTGAGAGGAGTCATCAAGGTATGTGGTAAGACTTGTAATACATCGGTGTGTTAAATCTCATTGTGAACAAACAAAAATCGTGGAGGGAAAACCACGCATTTCAAGTATCTTATGCGTCCTCCATAAGGCTCTTTACCCATGATGTGAAATAGACCTGAAATATACATAGATTTTTTAAAAAGGGAGTTGAATGGCATCATGAATAGCAGAGACAGGATGGTTTTGCTAAAAGAAAGAGATTATACCTCCAACTTTAAGTTAGTCAGGGAGAGCAGGTAAGTTTTTTGCTCTGTCAAACCAGAATATGTGTATACATATAATTTATGTACAGGATACATATGTATATACAGAATATATGTATATTGTATATATTTACATACATGTGTATTACGTATGAATATATGTTCAGTGTGTGTGTGTGTGTGTGTGTGTGTGTGTGTTCGTGCGTGCGCGTGTGTAAACAGAATACAATCCTGACGTAGTCCTGGCAGTTTTTATGTTCTTATATACATCTGGCTCTAGGTAGTAGAAAGTTAGGCCTATCAGGTTGTTTTGGGCCTGTTAATTCGGAAATTAAGAGAGTCTTAGAGGCACAGCCTTTTTTACTATGTATAAGCTTCAGCTTCTGTTTCTCTGAGGGCAGTGTCAGGGGATGTTTGTTAAACAAATGAATGACTTGGAGGCAGAAGGTGCCCCTATCTTCCGACCACCTCTCCAAGTTATCTGAGGAAGGGCAAAGCTCCACAGCTGGTGGCTCTCTGTTCCCGATCCCCTAACACTGCACAACTTGATGGAGTCATCTATAGAAGCTGATGATGAGCTAGCAGTGAGCATCTAAATCTCTTGAAACAATAAAACGCTGCTTCAAAACCTTTGGTGCTGTTTTGAGTTATGGCCCTGAACAGCTGCCTTCACAAGCCCTGTCATCTGTTATAAAACAAAGCCTAACTGCACCGCTTCTAGGCAGGTGCTGAGAAAGAATGTCCACTGCAAAGGCCTGATCTCTTAAAGTGATAAGATAAAATTGCAAAGCCAGCAAGGGAAGAGTAAAAGTAACTTTAGGGGTTAATTTCTTAGGAGACTGATGTTGTTTATGTCAGTTGACTTAACAGGATAAGGAGAATGGAGTGAGATACAAATATGGAACAGGGTTGGGAAAATCCAGGTTAATTCCTGAGTCTTCCGTGGACTTCCCAATGAACTGCTCTATTGCAGTGTAATCAAACTTCATTACTTTCATTTTAAATACCTCCCTCCACAGAGAATAAAGGACAACAGTGAAAAGTGGATTCCCTTACTATTGTTAGGGGTCGTGTTTCTCACTTACCATTTAAAATTTATAAGAGTAAACATAACATCGCTTTACTTTTGAATCAGCACAGGTTAAGCAATAGAGTTTTGCTCGTGCTATTTTTCCCCACTTGGAATTTTATGGGATGCAACTTGAAACACAAATTTAAAATTTCAGTGGCTTATTCTTTTCTTACTATTATACCGTGTTTAATAGCTTGTTCTCAGTTTGTCAGTTGCTTGTTTGGTTCAATCTGTGTCCTCGTGGTAAAGGCTATTGAATTACGATTTGGACACGATTAGATTTGTGTAGTTATGCATACTGTAAAGTCCCAGGAAAATAGAATTAAATAATTAATTAGTAGAATTTTTAAATTAATTTCGGGGTGCTGAAGTTTTGATAATATGGCTTTTCACATTTCTTTCATAGGAGAGACATCCAACTTATTGTTCCATATTAATTCATTCAAGAATTGGTCTTGAATTTGAATGTAGTATTGACCAATTATAAAGTGTAGAGAAATGAAGGTAGGGGTGTTCTTTTTTACCTGACAAGAATAAAGAGAAGTTCACGGAGTATTGTAAGGAAGTCATTCTTAAACAACCAACTAAAATTCCTTAAGGACTGGGTTCCTATTGGCTCATTGAAATCATCTGAAGGAGGACAAAGAAAGTCAATTATAGTATAAGGTGGTGGTTTTTATTTTCTTCTTAGAATGTTAGGACTAGTTCATCCTTATCCAACCCTCTCATTGTATTTAAAAAGAGATGGAGACTTAGGTTGTGTCTTAAATTATTTAATTCCCGGTCCAGTATAGTTTACTCTATACCAGACTGTTTGTGAACGTTTAAGGTAGATTCCTTGGTTTGTGAAGAACGAAAACTGAAAAACTGGTGTGTGGCATCAAGAGAGGGGGATTCCATTGGGAGGAACTAGAACTCCATTATAACTGGGACTCGAGGAGAAAATGGTACCCAGGGTGTATCACCAGGAATTTATGGCTTTTCTCTCAGGTCTCTCCTTCACGTGCCTCAGATATGTTCTTGAATCTTCTGTTTCTTAGATTTTCTAACCTCTCCTGCTTTCAAATATGCTTCTTTTTTTTTTTTTTTGGGTACGCGGGCCTCTCACTGTTGAGGCCTCTCCCGTTGCGGAGCACGGGCTCCGGACGCGCAGGCTCAGCGGCCATGGCTCACGGGCCCAGCCGCTCCGCGGCATGTGGGATCTTCCCGGCCCGGGGCATGAACCCGTGTACCCTGAATCGGCAGGCGGACCCTCAACCACTGCGCCACCAGGGAAGCCCATCAAATATGCTTCTTTATAATTCCAAACTTTGACCTGCTTATGATTCCAGTTGGCCATATTCTTCTTCGTGGCTCCTTTGAAGGCATCCTTTCAGTTTTGACTCCTACTGTGCGATTGTTTCCTCAGTTCCTAAATCAAATTCCCCTTAGGAAGAATCTGACTGGCAGAGCTGACTATGCCAGACCGCATCAAAAGATCCAGAGAGCTTACAAATCATCATTGTATTCTAATCAGGTCCCCACCATGGGCTCACCCAGGATAGTGAAGCCAGAAACGTGGCTGCGTAGAAACACCTTCTCTTTTCAGAGGAAGTGGGTCAGATGTGACGCTCATCAGAGCCTGTACTCCTCAGGCAACAGAACAGACAAGGCCAGTGCATTCTGTATATTGGGAGACTCTCATTTCTTCCCACACCTCAAGGGCTTAGTTGTGGTGCCACCAGAGGAAAATGTGGAATCATTCTGATGTTCACCTTCTACTGTCATCTATGAATTTGCTCTATTCAGATCAAGACTGGTTATCCAAGAAGTCTCAGCTCAGGTCCTGAGCTCTTGGGGACTCAAATTCACTACCTTCATGTTGTCACATCCCTGTCCCTCAAGATTCTGGGAGGAGGTTGCACAGAAACCTGATTTCAGAGAGGAAAAACGCTCTACTCTGGTTATAAACTGCCACACGGCCAAACTCGCTCTTCTTTTCTTTTCTTTTCTTTTTTTCCAAACATCTTTATTGGGGTATAATTGCTTTACAATGTTGCGTGAGTTTCTGCTATATAACAAAGTGAGTCAGCTGTACGTATACATATATCCCATATCCCCTCCCTCTTGCGTCTCCCTCCCACCCTCCCTATCCCACCCCTCTAGGTGGTCACAAAGCATGAGCTGATCTCCCTGTGCCATGCGGCTGCTTCCCACTAGCTATCTGTTTTACATTTGGTAGTGTATATATGTCCATGCCACTCTCTCACTTCGTCCCAGCTTACCCTTCCCCCTCCCTGTGTCCTCAAATCCATTCTCTACTTCTGTGTCTTTATTCCTGTCCTGCCCCTAGGTTCTTCAGAACCACTTTTTTTTTTTTTAGATTTCATATATATGTGTTAGCATACGGTATTTGTTTTTCTCTTTCTGACTTACTTCACTCTGTATGACAGAATCTGGGTCCATCCACCTCACTACAAATAACTCAATTGCATTTCTTTTTATGGCTGAGTAATATTCCCTTGTATATATGTGCCACATCTTCTTGATCCATTCATCTGTTGATGGACACTTAGGTTGCTTCCATGTCCTGGCTATTGTAAATAGAGCTGCAGTGAACATTGTGGTACATGACTCTTTTTGAATTGTGGTTTTCTCAGGGTATATACCCAGTAGTGGGATTGTTGGGTCATATGGTAGTTGTATTTTTAGTTTTTTAAGGAACCTCCGTACTGTTCTGCATAGTGGCTGTATCAATTTATATTCCCACCAACAGTGCAAGAGGGTTCCCTTTTCTCCACACCCTCTCCAGCATTTACTGTTTGTAGATTTTTTGACGATGGCCATTCTGACCAGTGTGAGGTGATAACGTCATTGTTGTTTTGATTTGTATTTCTCTAATGATTAGTGGTGTTGAGCATCCTTTCATGTGTATGTTGACAATCTGTATATCTTCTTTGGAGAAATGTCTATTAAGGTCTTCTGCCCATTTTTGGATTGGGTTGTTTGTTTTTGTGATATTGAGCTGCATGAGCTGCCTGTATATTTTGGAGATGAATCCTTTGTCAGTTGCTTCGTTTGCAAATACTTCTCCCATTCTGAGGGTTGTCTTTTTGTCTTGTTTATGGTTCCCTTTGCTGTGCAAAAGCTTTGAAGTTTCATTAGGTCCCATTTGGTTGTTTTTTTTTTTTTCCATTCCTCTAGGCGGTGGGTCAAAAAGGATCTTGCTGTGATTTATGTCATAGAGTGTTCTCCCTATATTTTCCTCTAAGGTTTTTATAGTGTCTGGCCTTACATTTAGGTCTTTAATCCATTTTGAGTTTATTTTTGTGTACGGTGTTAGGCTGTGTTCTAATTTCATTCTTTTGCATGTAGCTGTCCAGTTTTCCCAGCACCCCTTATTGAAGAGGCTGTCTTTTCTCCATTGTATATTCTTGCCTCCTTTATCAAAGATAAGGTGACCATATGTGCATGGGTTTATCTCTGGGCTTTCTATCCTGTTCCATTGATCTATATTTCTGCTATGTAACAAAGTGAGTCAGCTATATGTATATAGCTGACTGTCTTGATTACTGTAGCTTTGTATTATAGTTTGAAGTCAGGGAGCCTGATTCCTCCAGCTCTCTGTTTTTCTTTCTCAAGATTGCTTTGGCTATTTGGGGTCTTTTGTGTTTCCAGACAAGTTGTGGAATTTTTTGTTCTAGTTCTGTGAAAAATGCCATTGGTAGTTTGATAGGGATTGCACTGAATCTGTAGATTGCTTTGGGTAGTATAGTCATTTTCACAATGTTGATTCTTCCAACCCAAGAACATGGTATATCTCTCCATCTGTTTGTATCATCTGTAATTTCGTTCAGCAGTGTCTTATAGTTTTCTGCATACAGGTCTTTTGTCTCCTTAGGTAGGTTTATCCCTAGGTATTTTATTCTTTTTGTTGCAATGGTAAATGGGAGTGTTTCCTTAATTTCTCTTTCAGATATTTCATTATTAGTGTATAGGAATGCAAGAGATTTCTGTGCATTAATTTAGTATCCTGCTACTTTACCAAATTCATTGATTAGCTCTAGTAGTTTTCTGGTAGCATCTTTAGGATTCTCTACGTATAGAATCATGTCATCTGCAGACAGTGACAGTTTTACTTCTTCTTTTCCAATATGCATTCCTTTTATTTCTTTTTCTTCTCTGATTGCCGTGGCCAGGACTTCCAAAACGATGTTGAATAAGAGTGGTGAGAGTGGGCAACCTTGTCTTCTTCCTGGTCTTAGTGGAAATGGTTTCAGTTTTTCACCACTGAGAACGATGTTGGCTGTGGGTTTGTCATATATGGCTTTTATTATGTTGAGGTAAGTTCCCTCTGGAGGATTTTTATCATAAATTGTTGTTGCATTTTGTCAAAAGTTTCTTCTGCCTCTATTGAGAGGATCATATGGTTTTTCTCCTTCAGTTTGTTAATATGGCGTATCACATTGATTGATTTGCGTATATTGAAGAATCCTTGCATTCCTGGGATAAACCCCACTTGATCATGCTGTATGATCCTTGTAATGTGCTGTAGGATTCTGTTTGCTAGTATTTTGTTGACGATTTTTGCGTCTTTGTTCATTAATGATATTGGCCTGTAGTTTTCTTTTTTTGTGACATCTTTGTCTGGTTTTGGTATCAGGGTGATAAACCATCTCTTCTTAAATGTGTATTTACCGTTGACTTGGGCTGAGAGAGTAGAATTCTCAAGAATCCCCCCACCCCCAGTATGGGGGAGGGGTGTCCTAGGAAAAAAAAGACTTAAAAATAAGAACATGTTGCCAAAATCTTATATTATGTAGAACTCCCCTTGAGATTTTAATTATATTATCTATGAAATATTAGTCATTTTGTTTATTTTGTGTGGTCTAACTCGTTTCTCCGATAAGTACGTAACTACAGTTTGATAATTTCTATATAGGTTGCCTTGATGAAAGATCCTGGTATGTGGCTGTGAGCTAATTATCCTAATTTCAATCTATGCAAAGGATTTCTTGTGATTTACTTAAATTCTCACACAGGTGCCTTCCTGGCACTTAGATGTTCATACTTTAGGACAAGATTCTAGGAGGGATGGCAGGAGTTAGAAGGAAAAATGCATGGAAGACTGTGTTTTCTTTTCTCCTTAGGAAAAAAAGAAAAATTTAGCAAGATGAGCTTGCTGTTTGACACTATCTTTAATCCCATTATGACAGCCGGAGAACTATTAGAATAAAATTAGCACAGATCACAAAAATCTTCCATCTAATCTTGTAAACTTCCTGCAGTGAAATCCATTGTTTAGATCTGCTTAGATTAACAACTAGATATAAATGAAATAATACGAAAAAACTGAATTTCCCCTCGAATCATTGTATGCTTGAGTGAAACGATGACCATATTTCCAATATCTTCAAGCATTTAGAAAAGAATGTACATATAGCTAATTGTTTTGTTAAGCATTTTAGAAATTTATATGTTTTGGGTCATTTCCAATGCCTTTTAATCCCTACCTTATTTGGAAAAAAGAACTTGTCATACGGTAGACAGATATAAACCTATGCTGTCTGCTAATGACTTCTGGGATTATGTAAGTCTACCAAAGTCCAATTGAGTTTTCGTACCAAACAGGATCTTGTAGGCAGTCATCATTACGTGATGGATTACAGGTGGATTCCTTTCATGAATTCAAATATAGTAGTTTAAAAGGCCACATACACCATGTTCACACAGATCATACACTGTATGTTGATTTTAATTTGTATCTTATTTGGCTTGGTCTTTATAGAGGAAACCTTAATTTAGTCATTAATTCTTAGCTAAGAAGCTCTATTAAAAACTCCTGGGCAGCAGATTAGGGAAGAGAATAATAGACGTAACTGGTTTTCAAATTAATTAAGTACTGCTGTCTTTTAAAAGATTAATACAGGAGAATATACAACTAATCAATCATATCTTCTACTAGGTTTTCTTGTTTTAATCAGGAGAAAAATCATTTGAGTGAGATCCAAGATCCCATAGGAGCAATTGGGCTCCTAGCAATAAAATAGCTGTTTCATTTTAGATGAGCAGAAAAAAATATTTCCACAAAATTTGATTAATATATCAATTGGCCCTTTAAAAAATTAGCTCATGTGGGTAACCCACATTGACAGTGTTGTTAGAAATGCCATGATATTGGTGAACAACCTATAGTTACACTGAGAATCACATAAAATATGTTTTATAGTTTGTATAGTAGTTTCCATGTATGTTGCATTATGTAGGATTCCCATGAAGTGTAATAAGGAAGAGTAATATCAGTGGAAAAGAGCTGTCTTTTCAATGCATGGTATCCATCCTGCCTCTACACCATTTGTTAATTTCTCAATTTCTGAGTTGCTTAAGACTAAGCTCTGATTATGAGCAAGAATTCAGATGCTCAAAATCATTTTTACCAGTGCTAATAAGTATGCCCATCTTAAATCTTTAAAAAAATGACTTGATCACAATTTTTGAAGGCACGATAATGACCTGTGATTTTAGAATAATAAAGAGTCACACAATTGGATATTTAAATTCACACAGACATATGTATGCTTGTATTTGTTTATGTGTATTTTGCTAAATAGTTATGTTTAGTATATTGTGCTCATGAAGAAATCTCAAACAAGCCATGCATACATAATAATTAGAAAAATTCCTTTCCAGAAGGTGTTATTTTTCAGACACTGCCACTTTTTCTTGAGAACAGATCCAGTTTATTAAAAAAGCACTCAATCATTACAAATATACTGATGTTCCATATGTTTCCTTGCCTACGCAGCATAAATTGCTCAGCTGTATTCAATTCTTGATGATTCTAAATCCCTATTAATTTGCAGTAATGAAGGGGATGCCCTTTATAAATTAACAAATTTAATATACCAAATTACTAAGGGGAGAGATGTGTTGCTTAAATAAACATCAAGGAGATTTCAGGACTCGATAATTTTTTTTTTAATCTGTAATTGTAACAAAATTATTTTCAGTCACCCTTATAAAAAAAGGTTGTTTTCTCAATCTATGAATTCTACCCAAAACACATAAAAATGTTTGCTGAGTGATTTTAATCAGAAAGATTAACTTTTCTTATTAGCAAGATTCTTTTAGTATAGAAGTATACGAGTTCTGAGCTTGTATTACCCCCAAGATAATTCAAAAGTTTTTTATTTGAACCATAATCATTAAAGATGTTTTTAAGGTCTCCAGGATAAACTCTAATTTTAGAAAGGGAGGTTATTTTAAGTTGTCTACATGTAGATACATTTTTGTGCTAACCTCCTGTTCTGGTATTTTTATGTATCATTCAATGAAACAAGGAAATGTTATGGTTAACCTTTCTTCCTGTTGAAATCTTTTATGCTGAAGATAGACTAGATCTGATTCTGGGGGTTTTGTTTTGTTTTGTTTATCTTTTGGAAGGTCACAGGGGACTACTTAGTTTGTCAAAAATAAATGTGAGGGCTTCCCTGGTGGCGCAGTGGTTGAGAGTCCGCCTGCCGATTCAGGGGACGCGGGTTCGTGCCCCGGTCCAGGAAGATCCCACAGGCGGCGGAGCGGCTGGGCCCTTGAGCCATGGCCGCTGAGCCTGCGCATCCGGAGCCTGTGCTCCACAACGGGAGAGGCCACAGCAGTG
>NW_006792928.1:232831-245893 GCF_000442215.2 Lipotes vexillifer | reverse complement strand
TTTTGCCATATGTGGGCCTCTCACTGTCGTAGCCTTTCCCGTTGCCGGACGCGCAAGCTCAGCGGCCATGGCTCACGGGCCCAGCCGCTCCGCGGCCTGTGGGATCCTCCCGGACCGGGGCACGAACCCGTATCCCCTGCATCGGCAGGCGGACTCTCAACCACTGCGCCACCAGGGAGGCCCATGTGGAGAGAGTCTTGATACTCATACCAGGATGGGGATTTTTGCCCAGTTCTTATGACCCTGAGCTTCTTACTTCAGTCTGGCTCTTGTGTCATTGATGAGTCCCGTGAACAGAATGAGAAAGCATCTCTCCCAATGTGGGTACTTGCTTGGAAACTTGGATCTTCTTCTAGCTACTCACAGAGAAAGACAAATGCTGTGAATCTTTGATAGAAATGTTTCTATCTGTTTAAATTTTCCCCGAAGAAAAACCGTTATCGTTTTCTACAGCCCATAAGAAGAAAGCTGGTTGTAGCCACTTCAGAAACAGATACGCCATAGCACCAACTCAGAATATCCTCTTCAATGCCTGCTGCTTGTGAAAGTCCCAAGGACATCATACACCCTCACATGCTGATTCTTTTCACTGTATCCCATTTTTAGTGGATGTAAGAGCCGATGTAGGTGACTTGTGGCTTGATAATAATCTTGCACCTTGAATGGTTTGTCTTCCTAATGCTTCATTAGATAGGACCATCCATATTTAAATTGCATGAGAAAAAACACAAACTGGTCTTACTAAAGATATATTTCTGATGTTTATATATAGTCATATTTAACTTGATGCTTATTCTTAAACACCCTGCTGAATCTCACATGCCATTTTTTTTTTTCCAATTCCACTAAACCGTTTATCCCTAGAGCCTCTCAGCTTGAAGAAACATTGCCACTTAAATTAATTCATCTTACCTACTAGACTAGTTCTATCATGGAAGCCCTAAGTGGTCATAACTATATTTAAAGATGATTATACTGATCATGAACATTTCCAACTCCATGATTAACAGGCTGTTAATTCCAACAGAAAATGATATTATATGACATACTTAGGATTTTAGTAGGATCTAGTAACTTTCGTAATATATATATCACAACAGATTCAACTTCTCTTTTTGTCCTGGTTAATAAATAGTAAATCATTTGACAATAATTATACACACAGTGAAAGTTGAATAATATCCACCATTGCATCTCTATGTCCAATAAACCTAGGCCTCACTGAAAACATTAGATTCTAACGAACTGAAGCCCTTTTCAGAAGGACTGGATGAATACAGAATTAGAGAATGTATTCATCCTTTATTCCCTCATAAAGGCAGTAAGAAAACAAGTCAGAGTTTGAACAATACCGTCACAGTTCCCATGATGATAGCGCATCCGGAAGTGTACAGGTTCATTCTGCATTTCCTTGAGTTGGGAGCTGCCTACCTGCTCTGTGCCCTGCTCTGAGTAGCTGAAATGATAAGGCTCCCATCTTGATTACCACTGGCAATTTTATGTAGCATTTGATACCAGAACTTGATGTTTTTCATCAATCCCAACTGGAAACATGACTTGCTTTTGGTTTGGACAGAAATGTAATTCTCCAAAGACCTAATATTTTAAAATTTTGACCACAGTTTTGATCTTCCATCTTTGATTTTTCTTGGTTCTGCCGTTTCTGTGTTCCTTTCTGAAGAGGAACCCTTTGCTATGTATTCTTCTTCCCTGACCCCAGTGGGGGCAGGGAATTCTTCCTAATTATTCTGCCACAGCCCATCTCATGCTCTTCGCCCAAGAAGGAAGAACTACTTATCCGGATAATAGTCTTTTTTTTTTTTTGCGCTTCTCGCTCTCTGTATGTATGAGGCCTGGGCTTTCATCGTCCCCTTGCAGTACTTTCTTCCTTTACACCCATTTTTTATTTGAAGGAAGGCCGTGGAACTGGCTCCCAGCCTCCTGACTGTACATCATAATGTCCTATCACCTTTTCTTTTTTGCAGAGATCATCACTGGCATGCCAGCCTCAACTGAGACAGCGTATGTGTCTTCAGGTAAGGAAAATAAGCTCGTCAAGTTTTACTAACCGGGACAACAGGCATCACAGCTGGCTGTTCCTTCTACTAATCAGAACCCCTTCTGCATCCACATTTCAGCTGCTCTTGTTTTCTGCTCCAGTATTTTTCTCCAGCTCAGTCTGCTTTTTTGGATTTTACTTAAAGGAGTCCGGTTCTTGCTGTGTGTCTGAACTTGGACCCAAGAGGCATGCATGAGAAGAAGAAACCTAGATACAACTTAGGGACATTAGACCAGGAAAGGAGACATCTGGGTTGTAACTTCAGTTTTTGTATCTTTCTAGGTGCTTCTCTTAGCTGTCTCTGCCCTCATTCATCCATCAGAGTTTATTCCTGGATAATGTACCAGTGTCTGACCTCCGACCTTTGGGCTCTTAATGATCAGTTGTGGGTCACTAAACCTGAACAAAAACATAGATATAGGCTTGACTTTTTAAAATGCTATTGCTTTTTTGGTTTGTTTTTTGGGGTTTTTTGGTTTGTTTTTGTTTGTTTGTCACTTGCCTATAATATTTGCTGATAGCAGTTGCGGTCTGAGCATATATTCGCTACTTAAAACCCAACTCTACTAAACGCATGTATAACCCTAATTCGTTGATTTCTCCACTAGCTGTGAATGTAATTCAGCTACTGTGAATTTAAGGTTTTTTCTTACTTTTTCTTAACCTCTGCAGTTCTATAGTGAACAGAACCTTAGCATATTTAAAAATAAACATTTAGTTGGGAACAAGTTTTTGGAGACCTAGATTCGGAACTCACTTCAGAGGTTTGATGATAACTTGTTTCTCGCATGATACTGCACAGTTGACAAAGATTTTTACGTCTCATTTGATAATCACACAGGTTTGTGAAACAAGGCAGTATTTTCCTTCATTTTACAGATCAGAAAACTAAAGCAGTAGAAATGTTGAGTCATGTATCTCAGCAAGTGGGAGAGCAGATAATTCAAGCTCAGTATTCTTTTCATTACCCCATAGTTAATGCTTTGGCTTCACTGATTTTTTTTTTTTTTTTTCATTATGGCCTCTACCTTGTTGAAGCTCTTGGAGGCCATGTGATCTAACACAGCCATTTTCTAGCTTACCTTCGCCAGTTTAGCCTCTTCCCTTCAAAGCCACTGTACAACATCATAAAAGCTAACTTTCTCTATGTCCTAGACCTCTTTGGCCGTATTGAGGGCATATTTATTTGTCATTACTAAGATGTAAGTGTGTGTGTTGTAAGGTGGAATGATCCTGGAGTTTAAGAGAATCTTACTTTTCTGAGTAATAGAAAGAGAAAAAAAGAGAGAGAAGGGAGAGAGGGAGAGAAAAAGAAAAAAAGAAAAAATTTGTAGAGTTTCTGAATTTCCTCACCTTTCACTCTGGCATTTCTTTAATGTAAGGACTTCATTATCCAACCCCAGTAGATGCTGTTACAAACCTGAGCTTTTAAATTCATGGGGTGCTTGCCTTGGGAATTTGGAGTGACTGTAACTAGTACTTTCTGATAATGACTTGAATCTTTATAACTTTCTGGTTGCTGAATTTCTGGTTGCAAAGAATCCTTCTTTGATACTGAGTTGTTCTTATTTCTTACTCATAAAAACCCTTAGGTCCCATGCTTTTTTTCTGCATGATGCATGTTTTATGCTCTGCTTTACTTAAGTACTGGCTTTCCTTCCTTTATCCTTGCTACCTAAGAGAGTCACGCTAGTGTACATGCCCCATGATTGTATTATGTATTTATTTAGCACGTTTTATTCAATCCTGAAGTAATTGCTCTAGTGGGCTTGCATGGACTTTAGTCAGCACCACGTTTGGCCAAGATGCTTATGCAGAGCAGTTCGCCTGAAAATATTGTCATTCTTCTTTCTTCTTTTTTTTCCCCCTCTAAGCATGAAAGTTGCCTTTCATTCTTTCTCTGAAGATGGGGATTGTGCTCTTTGGTTTCATGTTTCTTAAAATCAAGACCAACCTAAGAGAAGGAATTATCTGTCTCCCCTGGAGTGTGGATCTGTTCAGAGTAGTGGTTTTAGGAAATGGACCAGCAGTTGGTGTGTTGCGGGGGGGGTGGTATCTTTGCAGATGGACCAGCCCCTTTGGCATCTCTTTCTAAAGTCTTTGGGTCTGGCCTACAGAAACAGTCCTTTGTGGTCTTTGAATATTGCATATATCTCCCTTTGACTTTGAGATGCTTTCAGCTTTTCTGTTGCACCATTTTCTAGGCCTCTTTTTCTAGATGATACCCAAGCCTGGCAAAATTTCTCATTTAAGAATCCAAGTGGCATGACTCAATAAAGCTTCATTCCACTTTCATGTTTTATAGAGTCTCCCATTAGAATATCAGTATCAACAGAAGGAGCAAATACTTCTTCATGTAAGTATATTTATATATTCTGTTCACTAGTTTTTAACCCAAGACAATTATCTGCTTCCAAAGGTTATGTTCATGTCTCGCCCCTGCCCTTATTGAGGGATGGGGTATCAAGTTTGGGAACAGGATGGTATTTGCTGTTTGGAATAGAAATGACCTCCTGCTATGGTTGGGGTCGACCAGATATCCCCTCCCCCTGAGATACATATGGATATTAAAAGATACCACATATGTAGTAGTTTTAGGATAGTGTAATGTCTTCAAATATTGGAAAATAGCCACGTAGCCCCTGAGGCCTAGTTCTGGCTGAGCAATAGAGAACATTGTGGGTTGTTTTTTGTTTCTTTTCTTTTCTTTTCTTTTTTTTTAAGTGTGTCTTGACGCCTTCAGCAACTGCCTAAGGCATGATACTCAGCTGTTTGGGGCCTCTATTCCAAAGCACCTCAGTTCTCATATAAAGTCTGCTGTGATGGAGTAAGGAAACTATGCATAGATGCCCTCAATTCAAATTCTATAGCAAGTGACTAATTATGAAAATGTTTGAAAGCAAGTCCCTAGGCAAGATCTCAGATTCGTTTTCCTGTGTTTAATGTGAAATGTGCTTTGTGTTTATGGAGGTCTACAACTGTTAGATTGATTGGTGCTTTGTGCCGTGTCAGGGGAACTTAAGAAGTTAGCAAGGACTAGTAAAAATAGTTTTGATACTGATAAATTGTGAATAGCGTAGAATTAAATTTTGATATGCAACAGGGGAATTTATCAGGCCTTGAAAATAAAACTTATAACTCCAGTCTTTCTCTCCCTGATTTTAGCTCTTTATTTAAAACTCATTCTCAGTTTGATAAGCTCTTCAATACATAGATATTCTCGATTATTCTGTTCCAGCCTGGAGTGTGTGTTTAATGAACAATTTCCTTTGGCTATCAGCATGGTAGAAAACACTTGAAAAGAAAGTATTTACTTTTGGCAACTTCAGTAGTTTTCCCAGTCTGTTTAAATATCCAGTTTGGTTCTAAAACCATTCTCTTTGGGTTGGTGGTACCCAGGCTGTAACGAAACAAGGTACACATATTTTTTATTGCATGAAGGATGATGTTTTGGCTATACTTTAGCTAGATAAAGCATCGTTTAACTGCACTGATGGCAACAATCTAGTAAGGTTGACAGGAAATGAAATGCTAGGACTAGATTGGCTTCCCCTAAGGACACTCATTACATACTCCAAAATGATAATCCCTTCTGGGGAGTTTGGATATTTGTTATTTAATTCTACTTACAAAAAGATTAGTATAATTATGTAGATTTTAGCTAACCAGCATTGAGGAATCATGTTGAGCTTTGTTTTCTATTTTTGAGTGTTTATTATATAAAAGCAAATACTAGGGTTTTCTTTCTGGCCTTTTGTCTGGGAATAATTTCTCCCCTGCATGATTCATTGAAGAAAGTTATTGAAACTCTTGTAATTGGAACCCTTCATGCTATCATTAATGGGGCAATGGAGGCGATCCTTAAGCATATCCGAGTAGTTTGGGAATGGAAGAAATACTTAGGGAACTGAAATGAATCTCTCAGTTTACATTCTATTCACTTCAGTACTACTGTTGAGAGAGAAATAATTTTGAAATCTGACTCTGATCTCTAACTCTCAGCAGAATTAGTTCCTTGTATTTGGTAAAGATTTAAAAGTAAGAACGAAGGCTTTGTGTACCTTTATGTTAAAATATTTCAGTGTACCATACATCACTCCCCACTCATGGTGGGCTCTCAGTAAATACTGCTGAACTGATTAATGAATGCTTTTTATTTTTTCTCTACGGTTGAATTCTATTTGTGATAACTTAAGAGCACAGCTCTGTTTTGTCCCAGAAGTAAGTAAACATGTAATAAAAGAGACACAACCTCTATAATTCCTGTGCCAAATCGTGACTGAAAGAGGAAGAAAAATTCAGGAAATAAGCGATCATCCCCTTGTACACCACTGAAAGATTCATGCCCTCACCTTCCCAGTGATCCAGGAGACGAAATTTAATCATATCCCTGAAAGAGTGATATACTTCATGCATGGAGTGTGCGTGTCATCAATTTTGATACGTTCACTCACATATTATTACTACAAGAGACTTGAAAAACGTTTTTCTCCACCAACTCGTAGTATAGGGTACAATCCAATATTCGCTTCCATTTATAAAGCTTTGGTTTATTTATTTACCCTGTTTTCCATGGAAATAAGATATTTAAATAGACTCTATGATTTGGCCAGTTTTTTTAAAATTAATTTTATTGGAGTATAGTTGCTCTACAGTGTTGTGCTAGTATGAATACATTTTTTAATCTCGTGAAAATATACTCTGTACTTTGGAAATATAAACCAATAGCGGCAGGATCCTAAATCTAGTCTTGGTGAGAACAGTGAGAGCAGCATGAGGTACTCAGCTCATCCAAAGGCTGCATTCAGGGGAATCCTGCACTGGAGCAGAGCTGTGATGGAAACACAGCTTAGTAAAGGCTGGAGCTGAAACTTGAGGAACCAGCAAGCGCAATAAACTGGACTTAAAAATTCAAAATATATAAAAGAGTCAAAGGCCTTGGATAAGTTCACATGGGTCGGAAATAATCAGCCCTGAATAGGTTTCTTTTCACTGTGTTTCAGCCAGGAAGGAGACGTGTAAATCCCCGTATGTGAAAAGCAACCTGGGCTATTACAATGTAATCATGTCTGTGTTGGCTTCCATTCTTTGAACTGTTGACATTGGTGTCTTTTGTAAAGTAAAATTTGAAAACCCTTTCTAAAGCAGTATGGATTCAGCAAACCTGTTGTGTATTAGAATGATTTGGTGTGCTTTGGGGGTCGGTGTTAAAAAAGGGTGAGGGAGCCTTATTACTTTTCAGTTCTTTCGCTACAAGTGTGCACACCTTTATAGGGAAACGTCCCCTTAACTGTCAGTGCTGGTTCTGAGAACATCTCACCTCTGGGTAAATCTTGGGAGGGTTTATCAGTGGTAGTTCATGTTCATGGCCCTGCTCAGAACCCTGTCCGGTATGCCAGGTGTCTTCTGTGGTGTCCTTCCCTGATCACTGCAGCCCTTCAAGTTCTCCTTTTCTCCTCTGCAGCTCATACTGGAGTAGGAAAAAAAACGAAAAGAAGAAAATTAAAATTGCCTACCTACCTATCCAAAATACTATTGCTAGTACTTTAGTACATTTTCTTCGAATCAGTGTTCTTCCTTCTGGCTTTTTACTTCTCCACCTTCTATCTATTTAATGAACCGTAAGTGTTTTTCCCACGTCATGAAATGCTAGTCAGAAATTTTGAAAAAGATTTTTCTAATCTAAAATTTTTTAAATATTTTTTTTTAAATCACTGTAACGATTCAGAAATCATTCTTGACTGGAGATTTTAAGAGATTTATGTTTCATCTACAAACGCTGTATCATCTTTTTCCCTCTTTCTATTTATTTTTCCTAGCATTTTGTAAATATTGGTGAAACAGCAAAGTTACTAATCCTTCCTTTTGTAAAAGGCAAATTTTAACTACTTCCGTTTTGAATTTGGGAATTTGCATTTATACTTTCACTCTTTTTAGAGTTGTTAATTTATAATTTTTTTTTAAGTTTCTTATAATAATCTCCTGGTAAAGATTAGCATGATTTTCCTTTATTTTAGTTTACTCTTTTGTAAATGAGGCATCTGTGACTTAAAACATATAAATAATTTGCTAAATGAGCGTCCTATTACACGTAAGTGACAAGTTGTAGAAAAGGACTTGAAACTTATAAAACAATCAGTAGGCCTGTCTTGTTCCTCCCTTACACAGCATCAGCAAAAAAGTAAATGGATTGTTTAGAACAAACAAACCGTAATGATTTCTGTCTGAATTGCCAGCTGCTGGTGACCCCATCTTGCAGACAATTTTGTCAAATGCTGTAAAAAATACAATTGTTTTACCAACCACTTTACTGAATGAAGCCCCATCCATTCCAACTTAATATAAAAATGAGAGAAACAAAAGTAGAAAGTCTAATGAATAGTAATAGGAAAGAAAATAAAGAGAAGTTTCTGGAAAACAGTCTTAAATAATTGAAATATATGTTTCAAATAATAATAGTAGTAATAGCAAATCTTTATTGAAGGCTCACTTTGTGCCAGGCACTGCGCAAGGTGATTTCCATGGATGCTGATTCATGGTTCCCATAAAACCGTCTTCCAGTTTTCAAATGATGAAACTGATGTATTTTGTCTAAAGTCCCACAGGCAGGATTCCAACCCAGGCAGTACGCTAGCCTGCCGTAATGCATGAGGTTTTGTTGCCTCAAAACAAAAAAAGCCTTTAATATGAAAAGGAATGAGATTCTGTGAATGGGCGGAAAAGTAGTCTCTGATGCAAAGTGGATTGGGTGTATGTGTGGCAGATTAAGGTCAATGCATTGCTTTGAACCAGCTGAGCCCATATAATCTTTATGTTACCCATCAAAGCGTGACAGGTGGTGAGGGGGAATGAAAAGAACACAGACGTCAGATGGACTCATGTCCTTAAGTCTAAATGCTAGTGCTGTTAATTACTGTGTATTCTTAGGCAATTTATTTAATGTCCTTAAGACTCAGTTTCTGTCTGTGTAACCTTGTTTATCTCAAACGATATTGAGAAGCCTAATATGAGAAAATGAATGTGAATCATTTAGCACAGCCTTGCTTTAGATGGTCTCCTCTATAGACAGAAGAGAGCCAGTACCTGAAAAATGTGTGTGTCTTTGAAGAAAATGGAAATCAAGGGAGTCCTACCATTTTTTTGAACAACATAAGAAAATATCCTTATTGTTGGAGGAGGAAAGGAGTTGATGATTTTCAGTCTAAATGGTGGTGCTGAAAGTTGTATGCCAAGAAATCACTGTCTTTTCCTAAATATTGTATATTCTCAGCTAAGACTGCATTTGAAAGGAACTTATCCAGGAAGTCCTCTTTGAAATTTCTGATTGAAATGAACAATTGAATCTTTAATTTGGCAACTAAAGGAGCTAGCTGAAGGGGAAAAATGTCTTTTGTCTGCAGAGACGTTTGTTATAATCAGGTACAGCATGTTCCCTTGGGAATAGCGCTGTGCTATGTATTGATTAGATTGGACCAGGTCTGCTGGTCCACTGGTGAAGTTCAGAGTTACGGTTCTTACTTCCATCCTCAGCTGTAACTGACTGACCTACTCTAAATGTAGACAGAACTGCCCAGACCTTTCCTAAATGACTTTCAGCTGGAAAAATGGCACTCCTATTTCAGATCTTTATTGGTGGCAAAATATGAACTCTATCCTGTCACCGTTAGACAGCTATTTCTAATTGAATGCAAATTGTGTTTCCAGATTTCTGTAGACAGGGTCTTTTCAAGGGTGTGGTGGCTCTGTCTCTTGTGGAGAATGACAAACAAATTGCCATGCATCCTATAGCAATAAAGGAAAAATTTTAAGTGGAGATTGCCCAACTGGTATTACTTCCATTTTCCTGATTGCCTAGAGAGTTAGTTACAGATTTTTAGGACAATACACTGACTTGAAGCAAGAGTAGGGGCTTGTATGTCACAGTCATTCATATCACCTTCATGCTTAGTTCACTCATTTTGTATGTGAATGTGTCTCACATTTCCCTTTACAGTACTCCCTGCAACTGTAATGTAATTCTTCAGTTCTGCCTTTCTAAAGGCATTCAGTGTCTGTCATTGCATTCCACTACTTGATAAGAGAAAACCTTTGATCAAGCTTATAACTAAATCATCCTTAACCTTTGGTATCCAGTTGAAATTAACCTTTTCCAAAATTATTCTCTTGACCCAGACAAACATGTGTGTGTGCTATGTATATATAAATAACTGATATTTGTATCCTACTGTATATTTTACAGGATATATTTTCATATATTGAGTCATTTATTCACACAGTAATTCTGTGACCTAGATTTCATCCCATTTGTCAGTTGAGGGATGTGAGACTCAGAAATTTCTGACATGTCCAAATTCAAAAACTACATACATAGGTGGTAGAACAGAAATTTAAGCCTGAATCTTCTGATTTCAATCATATTTATTTTTAATTACAAAGTCTTACAGGATCCATGCAACTAGCTTGAGCTTCCTTTTTTTTTTTTTTTTTTTTTTTTAGTGGTTTAAATTTTTAAAAATTTTTATTGGGGTATAGTTGATATACAATGTCATGTTAGTTTCAGGTGTACGGCAAAGTGAATCTCTTATACATATACATATATCCATTCTTTTTTAGATTTTTTTTCCCATACAGGCCATTACAGAGTATTGAGTAGTATTGAGTGCTATACAGTAGGTCCTTATTAGTTATCTATTTTATATATAGTAGTGTGTATATGTCAATCCCAAGCTTCCAATTTATCGCTCGTCCCTCTTACCCCTTGGTAACCATAAGTTTATTTTCTACATCTGTAACTCTATTTCCGTTTTGTAGATGAGTTCATCTGTACCGTTTTCTTAGATTCCACATATAAGCGGTATCATATGATGTTTGTCTTTCTCTTCCTGACTTACTTCACTCAGTATGACAATCTCTAGGTCCATCCGTGCAGCTTGAGCTTCTTAAAAAAAAGAAAGAAAGAAGAGGGCTTCTTTAAAAAAAAAAAAAATTGCGGTACGTGGGCCTCTCACTGTTGTGGCCTCTCCCGCTGCGGAGCACAGGCTCCGGATGCGCAGGCTCAGCGGCCATGGCTCACGGGCCCGGCCACTCCGCGGCATGTGGGATCTTCCCGGACCGGGGCACGAACCCGCGTCCCCTGCATTGGCAGGCAGGCGGACTCTCAACCACTGCGCCACCAGGAAAGCCCGACAGTCAGCTTTTAAGTGAAATAATATACTCTCCACAGTCTGCAAGGTATAATGAAATGGACAGGAGAACCCTTAGTTAATAGCAACAAAATTCAAAGGTTTAATACTATAAAAGGAGCAGAAAATGGTCTAGAGTCACTTCAGTGACTTGCTCTTTGGCTTTGTTAGTTTGAGATTTTATCTATTTCAAAACATGCTCTTTACAGAGGTGGGAGTCATCTTAGAGCCATTGTGCTAATAGGCATCAGATCTTCAACAAACAGGGAAATCTTCCTCAGTGGTAGTTGATGTTTGGGGTAGAGGCATGACCTTATTCCAGGCTGATTACTATTTAACCTATCACATAATACTGTAAATCCTAGATATTATTTGTATGATAGCTAAACTCAGTAGAAGAAAATGATCAGCCCTAGAGCAATTATTTCTCTGTATTTTATTCTTTTGGGGGCTTTTTACTGGAATATTCCGTTTAACATTAAAAAACATCTTCCATCTTTTTGTATATCAGCTGCGAGAGGGAAGGACTTCTTTACTTTTCTTGTGTTTAGAGAAGTACTAAAACTACAGTAAGTGTTTTTAATCATTAGGAATAGAGCAGAGTGAGGTGGATTATATATACAAAATATACAAATTTTTTAAATGTTGAAGAGATTGGAGACAGAGAGACATATACAAAGAAATCTAGGGAAACAGAGCCAGCAGGATTTTGATAAATTTACTTACCAAAATAAATGATGAACTTGGTGGATTTCTTCATTCTGCATTTTTTTTCAAGTTATCTAGGGATCTGAGAAATAGGAAGATGGGAATAGAGGCCCGTCTATTATTAAAAGACCCTGGATGCTATAGGAAACAGGTCCCCCTCGCCCAACATGGTAAAGCAGTAAAATAAGAAATATGGATAGTGATTCAATTAGGAGTTTCTCAACTGCAGGTGATAGAAATTCAACTCCAAAGAGATTAAATATAAAGGGAGTATATTGGCTCATAAAACTGGCCCAGTTTGATCCAGAAGCTCACATGATATAATACGATGATTTCTTAGTCTGTATGCTTTGCTTCTCTACAAATGCTAGCTTTGTTCTTAGTGGGTTTCCTCTGTCTGATAGGGGGATAGCTGCTGGTATCTTGAAGCCTCTATCCCCTTGGGGCTCGTAATCTAAAAAGAAGAGAAAGTCCACTTCTTATCCAAACAGCAAATTTTTAGGAAGAATCTGATTGGCTCTGCTTGCATCATGTGCTTACCCCTAAAATAATTTTGTATCCAGGGAGAGTAATGACTCCAGCTGGGCAGGGACTGGGGCAGATCTCCACCGCTATGTGTGTGTGGGTCAGTGAGGCAGCTGGGCTCAGCCCCATGGGAACTGCACGGTGTGGGTTCTTTACAGAGAGGAGGGTTCTGCACCTAAACAGGGGGAAAGGGCTAGACAGGCAAAACCAACACAGTCCTCTAGAGCTGATGAGCAGACAGCTTTAAAAGAATCAGGAAACAGGGCTCACAGAGAATTTTAAAGGAAAGTTAAAAATAGATGTCATTGAAAAGTATTTAATTGGGCAGACAAAATTCAAGCAAATTTACCATTGTAAAGAAAATAATGAGTTAGAAAACTGAAGACAATCGAAATATCATTTTTAAAAGACTCTTTGTTGGGCTTCCCTGGTGGCGCAGTGGTTGGGAGTCCGCCTGCCGATGCAGGGGACACGGGTTCGTGCCCCGGTCCGGGAAGATCTCACATGCCGCGGAGCTGCTGGGCCCGTGAGCCTCGGCCGCTGAGCCTGCGCGTCCGGAGCCTGTGCTCCGCAACGGGAGAGGCCACA
>NW_006792928.1:229764-232813 GCF_000442215.2 Lipotes vexillifer | reverse complement strand
GAAAAAAAAAAAAAAAAAAAAAAAAAAAGACTCTTTGTTAGTACCTGAGCTCACTATCGTCATTGTTAGGAATGCCCTCTTTTAATCCAGGAACTTTTTAGGCTCTTCTGAAGAAAGTAGAAAAGAGTAGAAAAATGGGTTACAGTTTTCCAATTAGAATGCATGGGAAGCATTTTCAAATTGGTAAAATGTTCTGACTTTGGAGTTAAAAGTCAAAAAGTACGTGATTCAGGGCTTCCCTGGTGGCACAGTGGTTAGGAATCCGCCTGCCAATGCACGGGACACGGGTTCGAGCCCTGAGCTGGGTAGATCCCACATGCCTTGGAGCAACTAATCCCGTGCGCCACAACTGCTGAGCCTGCGCTCTAGAGCCCGCGAGACACAACTACTGAGCCCGTGTGCCACAACTACTGAAGCCCGTGTGCCTAGAACCTGTGCTCCGCAACAAGAGAAGCCACCACAGTGAGAAGCCCGCGCACCACAATGAAGAGTAGCCCCCGCTCACCGCAACTAGAGAAAGCCCGTGCACAGCAACAAAGACCCAATGCAGCCAAAAATAAATAAATAAAATAAATTTATTTTTTTTAAGTACTTGATCCAGACTTTTTTTTTTAATCCATGATTAAGTAGATTTTGAAAAATTACTAGTTTCTTTCATCAAAGCAGTTGCATGTTGATTAGGGTTCTTGGAGTTTTTTTTTTCCAGTAAGAAAAGGAAAAGAAGCGTGCTTAGTCCGTTCCATTTAATATTGCATAGAAAACTCAGCAGGTCTTGTGAAAAGTGTGAGCTTACACTGATTGAGGCTGTATCAACCTCATAGATGTCACCACTAAAACCTAGAGGAAATAATGTCTCCAGTAGTTCATCTGTGAGCATCTCTCACTATTCTCCGTCCTGTTCTTATTATTAACTCCTCTAGCCTACAGGGTGCTTGTGTACTTAATTCATTTCTTTAATAAAGGTGCTGTGTATACATAGGTCAACTAATCATCAAAGAAATGCTGGAATGGCACTTTCCATTTTATCTCTCCATCTATCAGAGGTCAACAAAATCTTAAAAACCAATGATTTCGTAGCCTAAAGCTGTGCTCATCTTCATTCAAGGTCCTAACTATCTCTTATTTAGGGACTGGGTGTTTACGTTGGGTTAGTTCATCACATATGAGCTATCGTGGTGTTTTTTGCTCAGGTATTCCAGAGCCTCTTCTTCAGTGAATATCAAGCTTTGTAAGACGTGACAGGAAAAGACGGAGAAAGAGAAAGACAAAGAAAGAAAGAGGGAGAGACAGACTGGCTTTGTTATTGCAGGAACTTTTTTTTTTTTTTTCTTTGCAGGAACTTTTATTTGCAATGACAAAATATTTTATCAGTCTTTCTTTTAATTTTTAAACGGAATTTTGGGCTATTAATCTCTCCATTTCAATTGTAAGAATAGTCAAATACACATAGGGATAGGCCAAGTGTCAACTAACGTCAGACAGCAAGTGAGTGGTAAATTTAGAATGAAAATTTGGTGGCCCTGTTTCTGCTATTTGATTCTTAGATCACTGAGGACTTACCCTCTCTTTAATTAAAACAAACAAGTAGTTAATAACCCAGGTCCTTCTGTGTTCCAGCATAATGCTAGGAATTGTGATGTGTATTTCTTGGAGGTGGAGATGGTTGGGGGAGGTGAATAGAGGATAGTCCTTGGGCTGAAGGAGTTTGCAGTAAAGTTGAAAAGGTTAATTGTGGTTAATTATGCTCTTTGTGTGTGAGTGACTACACATAATCGTAACATAAAGCAGAATTTGGGGGTCAGACTTTTAAATCAAGTTATTTTTAAAATAATATTGCTTAAGATGGAGTATGTTTATCCATTCTGTGGTATGTGATTTAAAATAAAACATTTGGGTAATGATTGGTTTTACTGTTGTCTTTTCTTTAAAGTAGCCAATTGTTGTTTCTGCCTTATATTTAAAGCTTGGTCGTTTTACCAAGAAATCAGAATCCTGACATTTATCCCATTTTAAAAAATGATGAGAATCTATAATTTACCATTAAAAGTAGAAGACTAAGATTAAGAGGCATCAGAAAGTACATGATACTATGTAGGCTTTTGAAAGTAGTTTGGGGAATTTTTAAAGAATTTAGAAATTTAACTGGATATTTTAGAGGAGTGTTACCACAGTGTGATAAATTGAATTACTGTTGATTATCAGAAACTTTTCCATGATACATAGATGGACTTACAAGATACGTTTATATATCCGAGGAGATATTTTTTATTAGGTGACCTGGGAATTTATATGGAAAGGTTGCAACTTCTTGAAGAATTTTATTTTCGTTAGGTAAAATCTGTTTTTTTATTTTTAGTATCCAAAGGCCATTTAATTGGCCCAAAGGTGGGAGAAGTGGTAAACTTGAAAATGTATGTCTAGTTATATTATAATTGAGTGATACATATAGTAAATTAAAATAGTAAATTAATCAATTAAAATTATTAAATTTTGGAAAGCAAAATTATCTTTAAAATGATTCCTCAGTCAATTTTCTTAAAATTCATTGCTTGAGAACAGTGACTAATTGACAAGAAGCTTCTGTGTCATTTGATCAAGTTTTTAACTACAAATTCCCCATATAGGAATGAAGCTATGTTAAGAGGAAAATCTGCAGGAGATAAGATATTAAATGTTATTTTATAATGTTCTATACAATTGTTATCCTGCATTTTAACTCAGAGATCTGTTTCGTCAACCTATAGAAATACATGCCATTCATAATAAGATAACTATGAGAACAGATCATGATTATTTATAATCCTCAGTCTACAGAACTATAAGAAGGAAGTTGCTGAATTTTTTTTTTAAATGCTGTAAAATCTAACATGTCCCCCCTCTAATAAAATGTGCCAGGAGCAGCCCACCTTGTCAGACAAGGTATCTTTTTTTTTTTTTTTTTTTTTTTTTTTTTTTTCTTATGCGGGCCGGGCCTCTCACTGTTGTGGCCTCTCCCGTTGCGGAGCACAGACTCCGGATGCGCAGGCTCAGCGGCCATGGCTCACGGGCC
>NW_006792928.1:224394-229702 GCF_000442215.2 Lipotes vexillifer | reverse complement strand
AATCCGTGTCCCCTGCATCGGCAGGCGGACTCTCAACCACTGCGCCACCAGGGAAGCCCCAGACACGGTATCTTTATGATAAAATGTGATATGAAGGGAGTATGTCTGAGAAAAAATTAAGTGGCCATAACAGATATTTTACAAAGTTTGTACATTTCCCTTTAGTTCACCCAGATGGATTTTTTTCCTCTTCCTTCCTCGTAGAAGCTTCTTAGTTTCATGTCTCTAATGCTCCAGAGCAAAAATACATCTTTGTTTAGACTTTCCTCAAGTTATCTGTGAAAAAATAAACCATACAAAGAGTCCCTGAGTGTGCTTTAGAATGAACAGATTATGGGGGCAGGAGAATTACCATGTATGTGCAAATGAAGCTGTGTGAAAGCAAGATAAGCTTTAGGAAGGAAATAGGTGACTCAAGCACACATAGGCGGTTTATTCGAACCTTTAAAAATGTTTTTACATTGCAGGTAAAGGGAACTGAGATTTAAAACTGTTAAGCTTAGTGCAAAAATAGAAATGAAACATCACATCCACTACATATATACACAGAGAAACTAGAATTATGGTAAAATTTTCTGCTTGTTTTTCTTTTTTTCAAGTTTCTAGAATGTTGGCTGTGACCTTTTGGGTAAAAAGTGCCTTCAGAAGTAAGTCTAATAGAGGCTTCTGGTGGAGAGGGTCTTCACGAAGAATAGGGTCAGCTATAGTCTCAATAATTTTAAGAATGTCATACTCTCCCACCTTTTTAGAAGAAGTGAAGACTTGGGTATATTTTAGTAAAAGGTTGCTCTGAAATTGTCAAAAACAAAAAAAAAAGTCGTTGTCAGACAATCAAAGAATAAAAGCAAACTCTACGATTTGTTATACCCAGATGTTAGATTATCTTCCAAGGCCCAGCCGTACTCTCTTGGTGATTTCTTAGCTCTTCAAATAACAAACTTGCCACTTAACAATTGTCACAGGTATGTACATCCCTTCCCAAACCAGAATATAAGGTCTTGAAGGAAGGAATTTTGGTTTGTGTTTCCATTCCCATAACACACCAATATGCTGGTTCCCAGGAAATATTTATTAAACGGATATGAACATTAATAGTGAGATGATTTTTTTTAGTTAGATTATCGTGGTTTCTAAAACTTGTACATATGTGTAATTATAGGAAAACCACCTAGACCTTCAATCATGAAAAATGTATTTAAATATTTAAAAATCAAAGTTGAAAAAATTCACATTGGCTTAAATCACATTTATTAGAGCTTTTAACCTTTTGAGAAGCATTTCACACTCCATACACTTCTACTTTAAATTTATTTCTGGATTTTATATCTTGAAGGTTTCTTCATTTTATGATAAATACTTGTTTACATGGTGATGTATAAGACTGTGTTTCACCTTAGATGGGATTATTGCAAATTATATGAAAATCTACATATTAACTGGTTGGTCGCTGTTCTCCCTGTGGTGCTGAAGAGTCACCTGTTTGGGAGTAAGGGAATGCCATGGCTCTAATAAGGTTGATTTTTCTTTTATTATCATTAAAAAAGTAATAATGAAGTGTAACAATGTCTTTTAATGGGCACCTACCATGCGTCAGTTACTTTCATCTGAGAATAGATATTATTTGTCCCATTAGATAGATGAGGTAACTGAGAGGCTCAGACAATTCAGTATTTGTCAAGGCTATATAACAAGTTCCATGCCAGCTTCTCTGACCCCATGTCCTGTGTTCTTTATAAACACTGATAGTAGAGGGAGAGGGTGAAAGAAAAACCTTCGGAGAGTTCCCATTGTGACCTCTATCATACGTCTCTCAGGCCATGTGATCATTGCAACTACTTTTACCACTTGGCTACTTTTATCACTTGGACCAAATCAGTTCTATGAATCAAGGTTCCTGAGCAAGATACAGAAATATGTATGCCCATTTACCATGATAAAAGGCGTTAAAACTAGAGAGTTTTTGGTAACGAATTATATTTGTTAGGTACTTCGATCATTTAGAAGGAATACCATGAACCTCACCTCCTCCACATAACCAGGTATATGCATTAAATATTAAATATCTGAAACGCAGGTTATTCAAGAAAAGAATAAGAAGCATAAATATGTGATACGTAGCCTCAACTGCTTCATCCTTGATTTTGATGATAGTTTTCAGATCAATTTTGAGACGCAGAATAAAAACCGTAGCTTTTTGTTTCAATGTCAGATTGATATGGAAGGTTATTTGCTTTTAACCGTTCCTACAGTAAGTTTTGTGTGTGTGTGTGTGTGTGTGTGTGTGTGTGTGTGTTTTAGATTGACTTATTTTGTCAGTTTTTAGGCTCCCCCCCCCCCCCAGGCAAGATGGCATTCTCATCCCCTGCTGCTGTTAACATTTGAAGCAGGCAGCCTTTTGTTGCACTGTGGTGTGAATTCCAAGTTGCTGACCACGATTAAACAGAAAGTGAAACTTGAATGGCACTATCTCAAAATCTACTTAAAGTCATGACAGGTATCTCTGAAGCAATATATCAGTTTTGAACACATGAAGAATGAGAAATTATGGCTTTTTTTGTGGCAGGTTTCTTTTTCTTTGAAATCAAAGGGGGAGAAAATACTGATTTGTCCAGAATCACTGAAACAGTTATTATGGATTGATAAACAGGGTGGACAGTACAAATACAGAATTAATTCTACCTGCACTTGAAATCTGATACTGTGCACCATACCTATTTTATAGCAATTGTAATTTTCTCATTTGTGTACAGATACTATAGTAACATTAATAAAAAAAAATGTATAACTAATTAAAAAGCAAGCACTCAAGAAAGGTAAGACACAAAGAATTAATTAGTATTATTCTTTCTGCATTGACTGCAAAAGCTTGGTGATCTGAATTGTGCTTCAGCGGTGAGCTCAGGACTCCCACCAACCCCCAAGGCTCTTCTTTAACGTTTGTTATTACTTAGCTATTTTATTTGGCAGGGATCCCTTCAATCCCATTTTCTAATGCACTGGCAAGCTTCCTGTTGCCAATAGCTTAGAGCCTACTACTGCTAGGGTAAGCGGCATAGCCGAACTTTCTAGGCTGTGCATCCTTATAAATAATGCATTTGGTTTCCTGTAACTACATGAGCCCTTACACTTCGGTAAGCATGTCTCTGTTAGTCAGGGTAAAAGAGTTGGGAGATGAACAGTTGTGGAAATATTTGCAGGCAGTTACTCACCAATTAGAACCTGACTCCATCATAGATGCATTAATCACTGGGTTAAATGCTAGAGGAATGCTTATGATGTTTATAGTAGACATAAACAAGATATATAAAAATATCTTTGCTGACTAAACTGCATGCTTAATTTACCATGGAAAGCGCTTATAATGTCAACCTAGGACCTTTCGAAACTCCATCACCCGTAATTAGATCTAATTTGCTCCTCATTTTAAGAACCTCTTTTAGTTTGCACAGAATTCACTGACTTTTTGGGTGTGTGCACACTTGTCCTTAAGAGCAATAAGGAGATGAGATGTTGGTTAAAGATAATTCCTGATGCTCCAGGTATCTTGACGGTATAACACTTTGTTGGATTGGAAATGAAGAAGGGGAAATGCTATGTTAATATGTTAAGAGCAAAGTAAGAAATATACATCATACTTTTAACTTTCACGTGTTACTTATAGAATTAAAACTTAATGTTTTATTTTTGAGCATAAGGGATATTAGCACTTAAACAAGGGACACCATTTTTAAAAAGTGAAAACTGTTTCAGCAATGTTCTTTCAAATGCACCTTCAATGTTAATATAAAATAAGAAAGTTCCACCCCAATATATATCCTTTTCTTCATTGGAAATGCAATACCATTATTGGAAATTCACAGAATGACAGTGTTCAGCATTAAAATTATGTTGTAAGGATAAAAAATTCAAATTGATTTAGATGTTGAATAAGTGGATGGCTCTGTATATTTTCATCAGAATTAATTGAAAAAAGGAAAAATCATGTTTGTAATTTGATAAAATATATTAATTCTGATCATTTTATTGTTGGTTTCTTTAATTACCATCAATTCATATTTGAACAGCTCATATATTTATGAGGATGATAACTTATAACTTTAATAGTAAAGCTTATTTGGTCATCTTTAGTCTTGCCACGTCAGTGATTTTGCAGAGCCTAGGTAGTTATCAGAACTAATGTTAGTCAAAATGTTTAATACTTCTTTCTTTCAATCATATTGACCTTCTTTATTGATTAAACTAGCTTCTACAAGCAACCAATTATTGAATCAAATCTGCAAATCCGAATCTGTATGTATGTAATATTTTTTCTTTTTGATGTTTATATTTTGAAATGTCAGAATTTCTATGCATTTAAAGTGTTTCCTTAATAATTCAAGAAATTTGGGTAACTAAATTTAAAACTGTGCATTGGCGTCACCAGTAAATAAGAAGTCTTCATCAAAAAGATAATAAAATGTATTAATATTTTATTTTTTTTAATTTAAGTCCACCCGCCAAAAACAGTCAAGGAAAAAACTTTTTAAAGAACTGTAAAAACAAATCAACCCACCATCAGATTTCTCCTGTAGCCCAGTCTGTTTTGATGGGTGTTTTGTTTGGATAGTTTCTGAGAATGGAAGTAGATGGATTAGGTTCTTCTGCCTCCAATTGTCCGGTACTTCTAAAGACCTCTTGCCTGGACATGGTCCCTTCTGGAAATGAATTTCTGCATTATTCTTCCATCACTCGTCAACACAGAACGCTCTCAGGAGTAAATGTGTTCGTAACTGGATCCTAAGTGAAGGAAAATCTGAGAAACCTAGACATGCATATATAACAAACAGCATTTCTTGCTGGGCTCTCTCTCTCTCTTTTTTAATCACTCCACAGTGTGTCTACCACACAAATAGAATCTATTCTGAGACTATGGACTCTCACTTCTGCAGTATTTGCATTCATGCCAGAGTGGGATTAGGAAAATGAAGTCCTTTATGTAACACCTTGGAAGCAGGAACCACTGCAGCCTCCTTCCCTCTTTCTTTCTCAGTCTTGTGCAGGGCCTGGCGCATATTAGGCACTTAGGAAACAATTAGTGAATGAATGAATGAAGTTCCCAAAGGCAGCAGGGATAAGATCAACCTAGCTTGGATCTGGAAAAACTGAGAAAAGGCACATTTTTTAAAATATGTGGGAAATCTATGGCAGAAGAGTCATTAAAGACCAAACTTTCCCTTTTCACTTTAATATGGAGAATTCTGAACTTGCTGTAAACACACAATGTTTCCCAATACTGATTTAATTTCTTCCAAGTAATACTTGAAAGAGA
>NW_006792928.1:223949-224384 GCF_000442215.2 Lipotes vexillifer | reverse complement strand
CCTGCTGATCTCTGGGTTTATGGCATGTCTTCTTCCCTCATCTTGTTCATATTAGAAGCAGTATACAATAGAGGGGCATTATGGTGTGTAGTAGGTTAAAGTTCTTTGATTCGTGGACTTACCGGCAACATCATTTGAATAGGTTGGTTTCATCGTGGCCAGAGTTAAGCCACACAGCATAACTAAGTGGATCACCTGATGCTGCAAATTAAATTCTGGCATCAGAAAAAGGTACACTGATTTGAGAAGTAAATATGTCCAAAGTGGAGACTGTGATATGTGTGTGAACTTAACCTTCTCATTATCATATTTATTCGTGTTCTTTTCTCTTCCTTTTCTCGCCCCACTTCCGTCTTGTTTGGATCCAGGTCCTGTAGAGCTCAACAGAAAAACCATTTCTTATGTTATCAGTGACACTTTTTTTTTTTTTTTTTC
>NW_006792928.1:209769-223803 GCF_000442215.2 Lipotes vexillifer | reverse complement strand
TCGGCAGGCGGACCCCCAACCACTGCGCCACCAGGGAAACCCATCAGTGGCACTTTTTAAAATTCATTTTTTATTGAAGTATAGTTGAAATATAATATTATATAAGTTACAGGTGTACAATATAGTGATTCACAATTTTTAAAGGTTATACTCCATTTATCGTTATTATAAAATATTGGCTATATCCCCTGTGTTGTACAATATATCCTTGTAGCTTTTTTTTGTTTGTTTTTTTTGGCTGCACCACGGGGCTTGTGGGCTCTTAGTTCCCTGACCAGGGATTGAAGCCCCGGCAGTGAAAGTGTGGCGTCTTAACCACTGGATCACCAGGGAATTCCCCTTGTAGCTTATTTTATATCTAATAGTTTGTACCTCTTACTCCCCTACCCCTATATTGCCCCTCCCCACTTCCCTCTCCCCACTGGTAACCACTAGTTTCTTCTCTATATCTGTGAATCTGCTTCTTTTTTGTTATAATCACTAGTTTGTTGTATTTTTTAGATTCCACGTATAAGTCATATCATACAGTATCTGTCTTTATCTGTCTGACTTATTTCACTTAGCATAATGCCCTCCGATGACTTTTTTAAAGTCTCCTTCCATTGGTTGCACTTTCAAAATATAATTCTCAAGAGGAGAAGTAAGGATCCTGATAGAATTATAAATAAGGAAGGACTGATGTGTATCTAATACTTGCCGCGATGTCTGACCTGCTTCTGTTTTTTACAGTCAACCTTCTCATCTGTTTTCCAAGGTGACTAAATTTGAATCATGCCTTCTCTCTCGGCAGATAACCTCACTTGCTGCTTCAGAGAAAAGAGAGATTATGGGGTGGAACTTCTTTTACCTTCTTGCTACCAAATCTATAAGCCTCAGCACAATGCCAGGGACATAAGCGGCCACTTTAGTAAACATTATTTTGGATGGATGGGTGGATGGATATGTAGATAAATTAACATATATTGTGGGGCTTTAGAAATGTAAGTTACTTTCGTTACATAAAATACCACGACTTTAAAATCTGCCATCTGCTTTTGAGAAGCAGGTCATCCTGAGGTTTTCCATTGTTTACCTGCCAGAGTGTGAAAAGAAGTTAGTTTAAATGCTGAGCAGCAAATTTCCTAATCACTTGCTGTATGTTGGCTGAATAACAGTAATATTTCATTTTGAGTTGGACAACTCAAGCATTTAGCCCTGATTTTTTGACAGCATACATATCACTAAAATAATTATTTTTGTACCCATTCAACACATTTTTTACCAGCCAGAGGTTATTTTGAACCCTTCTGTCTCCACGAGTACAGTTAGCTCAGCCTAAGATGCCGAAGATGTTTTGCCTTCTCTTGCACTTTTTTTTTTTTCATTTCAGAGCTCTCTCTCTGCTTTTCTTTTGCATCACCAAATACTTAGGTATCTTAAAAAATGCTTAAGTAGTAGTACTTGTCTCAACAGATTCTTTGGTATTAAGGTATTTGAGTGGTTGACAATAATTTAACTTTTGATATGCTTA
Organism: Lipotes vexillifer; assembly: GCF_000442215.2. Lineage (NCBI taxonomy): Eukaryota > Metazoa > Chordata > Mammalia > Artiodactyla > Lipotidae > Lipotes > Lipotes vexillifer. The sequence goes on along the minus strand of NW_006792928.1, from coordinate 222,293 downwards.
TACGAAACTTGGAGTCTTTTTGTGGGTAAAGGGAAGACTGAGAGGGATGCACTTGGACATGGGTACTTTTTGGATGCCTTTGACATCAGTCAGTGATAAGACTACGGCAAACATTTGGAAGGACGTGGTGATATAAGAAAAGATGGGGCTAAATCCAGGTATTTAACCTGGGGTTAAGGAGACAACCTGAGGATGGGTTATTTGTCTGACCTCTAGTGACAGAGTCCTGGCAAAGCATCAGGAAAGAATTTTTGAGAAACACTTCAAAAGATTTATGTTTCATTTGAGAAGCCTGTCTAAAAGCCCTTTGAACCACTTAAGTTAAGCTTTCCCTTCTTACGGACGGACGGTATGTGGGGACAGAAATAAGCATATGTTGAAACTCTCTGCATTGCAGTGAGATGTAAAAGAAGTGCTTTACCTGCTAGGTTAAATTGCTGTGCATGCCTCTTGCTGTCAGTGACATGATTTAGTTAAATACAGATGCTTTTAGAGGGGCTTTGTACTGCGTCATAAATATTTAATAGTTTTATAAAATATGTGTATGCATAACTGGGTGGGAAATACAGCAGTGGAGAAACTCAATTTCCACACCAGAGCCTTTGGCCTTACAGTGTCCACTGACCAGTTGATCTTTGAAAAAGATGTGTTCAGGATGGGAGTGTCGTTAACAATAAAAGGATTCTTTTTTTTTTTTTTTCTCAACCAACTGAAGTTTACTGTCCAACCTTTCTGATTTTGTCAGTAGAATGAACTGTACAATTTCCCTATTGATGTTATTCATAGATGTTCCAATCCCTAGTGAGTGAAGTGTCACATTAAAAAAAAAAAAAATCCCTTCTCAATAAATGAATGGTCTGGGAGGTGGGGTCAGGAAAAGCTCTTAGATTTTCTGCAGCAGCTAATGGTTTGTCGTAGAAAGATACTCCATTGTCATTAGACAATGATTCAAATTATGGTGAATCTTATATTCTTGATATAATTTTGGAATTCATCTTAAAGTAAGTGTGGTGGGGGAAGGTGGGTGGGGAGGCGTCGTGCAGTGGAGGAAGGAGAATAATTGAGTGCAGGTTACCGAATGTGGAATTGGTAGATTATTTGGTTTGGTTTGGCATCGGCTTAGGAGTTTTTATAATAAAACCTACTACATATATGGTCGTCAGAAACAGCCATGAAAAAGTCTTTTTAAACTTTTTCTAGCATTTCATTATGAAATTTTGAAACACACAGAAAAGTTGAATGACTTGCAAACAACGTATGCCGAATCTCTAGATTTTACAGTGTTAACAGTCGCCATATTTGCTTTATCAAATATGTATCCATTTATCTATCAATCAACTTTTAATTTTTGATGCAATTTCAAGTAAGTTGCCTCCAAATATTCCAGCATGCATGAGGTATATGTCTTATTACATTATTTAAAATAATATATAGGTGATGGATTATGTCAACAAATAGAATGTAGGTTTCTCTGGAATAAGTATTCATGTTTGGACCTGGGATTTTCTAGTCATCGTATTTCAGAGTATAACTCAGTCATCAGAAGCCTTCCTTTTCCTTTTCCTGACAATCACTCCTTCCTGTGTCCCAGACTTCTAATTCTCCAGATTAAAAGGGGATGTGAGCCTGGCTCACCAATTCTGATATTGACAACATTTGATATTGTATGTGTTTGAATCATTCATTGCAATAATACTGGGCTGATCCCTATTTTGCAGTGACAGTCTTCTTTCCTGAGGATAAGCTCCCTTCCATTCACTAAAGTTTCTTTATTCTATACCTTCTTTTTTTTAATTTAATTTTTCTTTTATGTTGGAGTATAGTTGATTTACAATGCTGTGTTAGTTTCAGGCGTACAGCAAAGTGGTTCAGTTATACATATACATATATCCATTCTTTTTCAGATTCTTTTCCCCTATAGGTTATTACAGAATATTGAGTAGAGTTCCCTGTGCTATACAATAGGTCCTTGTTGATTATCCGTTTTATACGTAGTAGTGTGTGTATGTTAATCCCAAACTCCTGATTTATCCCTCCCCCACTTTCCCCTTTGGTAACCATAAGTTTGTTTTCCACGTCTGTAAGTCTATCTCTGTTTTGTAAATAAGTTCATTTGTATCATCTTTTTAGATTCCACGTATAAGTGATGTTGTATATTTTTCTTTCTCTGTCTGACTTACTTCACTTAGTATGGTGATCTCTAGGTTCTTTATTCTGGACTTTCTCATGTAAGTGATTAGAGCCCACATTCTGTGTGTCCCCTTAATGAGGAAATGCTGTTGAATGAGTCTAAATATGAATATTCGTTTCTTAATAACCTCCAGAAAAAGGGTCTGAATATTCAATAGAGTTGTGACCAAAAGTGGTCATGGGAGCATTATATAGATTAAACTTCCAAGTAGAAACAGTTGCAGTAAAAGGTCAAAGTGAGATGTTTCTATAGAGATAACCCGTGGCAGTAATGATAGAAAATCTAAACCATCCATTGTCTGGCAGTAACTCAAGGATATCTACATGGTTAATACATAACTAAAGAGCTTCCCTTTGTAGAAATGAGTTGAAAGAGGAGAAGCAATAGCCCTGAATTCCAGTCTTGACTTTGAAATTAATTTTGGTGCTCCAGGCAGATTATTTTTATCTTCGGAGACTGTTTGTTTGTTTTTTTTTTTTCCTTCTTATATAAGATAAAATTCCTGGATGAGGGCTGTTCCAGCTCCAATAGTCAATGAAAAATTGAAATCTGACTATTCTTGAGATTACAGTTCATCTTTGCATTAAGGCTACATCCTTTCACTCCACATAATTTCAGAGATAGAGAGAAAAGAAACAAGTCATTCTTAAACAAATCTGACTCTAGCAATACATGGTACGATTTATGATAGGAAGTTCTGAATGGGAGGTCAAATCATAAGATGTTTTTGTCTTATGACTTTCAAATTCATAGTTTTAAAGTAATAAAAATTGCAACAATGCAGAAAGAGTTCCCACCCCTTGGACTGAGAAATAGCAGAAAAATATAGAGCTGGCGTTTGATTTTAAATAGGATACTTCCGCTTGTATCAGTATCGTAAAGCTTATGACCTTACAACAGAATCACGGGTTAGACGGCTCACTGGAATGCCAAATCAGTTCTAGAAACTGCATATATTTTTGTCACTCCCTTTTTTCCCTTTGGTGGAGCTTTACATTTTTCTTTTGATCAGCAACAAGGAGAGAACTGTGTAGACTCTAAGGAAAATGTGTATTGTTAACACGTTTCCTCTGGCTGAAGTCTTTTCAGATTTACAAATTTGGATTGTATTTAAAAGTAGAACGATTCAGATCATTCCTTTCCGCAAGCTTCCTTTATTTCAGGTAAATTGTGAAGGCTTATTTTATACGTGGCTTTATATGACGTTTCAGAATCTCTTGAGTAGATGGTACTCTCTTATGAGTAATTCATAACTGCCTTCACATGTGGACCACCTCATGCTCAACAGTTTCTACCTGAAACAGAAGATTTAAAAAACAAATTTCTAGGGCATTTGTAAGAGTGAGGTGCTCTACACTACATTTTTTGATTCATCTGGGGACCAGTTTATAGAGTCAGGTGACCAGCAACTGAGCTATAAACAAATAGCTAGTGCCTAAGTATAAATCAAGTTCAAAAACTTCCATGTTTTGAAACTTTACTGAATTTGTATTAAATTAGCATTGATTATCAGAGGTATTTCTTCCTTATGTTTAATTTCTCACCGAAGTACAGCCTTTATGATTTTCTTTAAATAAGATTATACATGTCCATGCACTTAAAAACACAGATGATCCCTTGGATTTTTGTGACATTTGCCACAGTATTGAAGAATAAAACAAACAGAAATTATCTCTTAGCTGTGCTGCTTTGTGCTGTGAACCTATAGTAGTGAATATTAATGAAACAGAGCAAAGATATTTGTTCAAGTCAACTGATTCCACATATATTGCTCTGTTAAACATTATGAATGACCATCCATCCATATAACCTCAGAGTAGTCACTATAAAGATGATTTTCCTTCTTTCCATCATACACAGCGTAATTTAATAGTATTTGCATTTATTCACACAAATAAAACTCTGTATGGCATATCCATGTCTTTAAGATATTTTTTCCATAGTTTATACATCCCTCTTTAGTAGAGTTTCCATTTTGATGCATTAACTCAATAATACTTAACTGAGTGCCTTCTGTGTGCCAGGCATGTTCTAGGTAGTAGGGGTATAGTGATGCAAACAGACACAAGTGCTTGTTGCCCTTACGGAGTTTACATTCCGGCGATGAGTTTATCACACATTTCAACACAAAGCACACTGTGTTGAAAATACAGAGAGTTCAAATAACTGCCACTCTCTCGGCAGATTTTGCTCATATTTGTGGTATATTCTAAATACGGGAATGGAATGGTGTTGAGCAATGAGAAATAATATTTTGAGTACATAGAATGAGCTAGAGTTATAAGTCTTCCTCATTTTCTCATAAAACTTCTTTTGAATTGAAACTCTCAATGACACATCAATTTATTATATCTTGTGCTTCTGAGTTCCCTGGGATGCAGTGTTGCCTCATCAACATCAATTTAGAGTTCTTAGTTAATTAATAATTGTCAGAGATTCAATGCTACAGGACCTACTAAGATTTTGTAGAAGAAAGGGCAACCTATACATGACAAAGTCTCATTATTTCAGTGCAGTCCACTAGTAAAAGTGGTCAGATAGACTATGTTTTCCTTTTAACAGTAAATGTTGGGGAAGCTGAAACCATGATGAGCGTGCAGTGTAATTTTTTTTTTTATTGAGTTGGAATTCACGTAACATAAAATTGACCGTTTTACCGTGAACAATTCATTGGCATTTATCACAATGATGTGCAGCCACCATCTCCACCTAGTTTCAAACATGTTCAGGGTAATTGTAAAAGAAAGGTGACGTGTAAAACTAAAAACAAAATCAACCATTTGTATATAACTAATGATTTTACTTATGGGCAGTGAGAAAATAATAGGTTCTTTCAAAGTAAACACATTATAACCATCAGATTGAATAAAAGCATCTTTCTATATAAAATTCTCACATCCTCATCTTTGACATCATTTACTGTCTCTTGAGCTGTAGCTGAAGATCAAAGGATCTCAACTTATAAAGAACAAAATGTGCCAGAGTAAATTGATCATCTTGTTACAAAATGAGGACACAGACCCAGAGTCAATAACAAATATTAGGTACAGATCCTCACAAAATAATTCTCACAATTAAGTCAAAAAGTCTTTTCTGAGATAATTTTCACTGGGTAAGAATAAAGTAGAATCAGAGCCTTGACTCATCCTCAGAGTGGGCAGAAAAGTACCTGCCCAGTAAGGTGACCTGAGTTTCATCTCACCTGTTTAGCATTATGGATAATGTAGAATAACATCAAAGAGCACGTGGACTTGGTTTGCCCTCCGAGAACTTTTCTGTTTGGTTGAAGAGAGAATTACAGGAAAAACAGTTAAATGTTGGGTCATTCCCAACTTTCCATCCACTGAAATGATCTGTGGTAGTTGAGAATTAAGCATAGGTGGGGTAACAGCGTTTCCCTAAATGAAGATAAATTCATAAAAGGCGTAGTATTTGGGAACAATTATAAAAATTTGATAAGCGCGTATCTGAACTGGACATTAAAAGATTTGAAAAAATGGAGGGGAGTATAGAGGGTATTTTGAATAGATAGATGGACATGAAAAAAGTCTGCCAATTTATTAGAGGTGCCGTAATCTGTGTAATTCAATCGCAATTAAAAATAAAACCAAACAAAATGTATGTATTGAACGGATAGCAGAGCTCTAGTTTGGGACAGCCAGATACCGATAGACCTCCTGGCCTTCAAAGAAATTACATCCTTCAGTCCTATATACATAACATAGTTAAATAATTAACACCTCCGGTTTCCCTGGTGGTGCAGTGGTTGAGAGTCCGCCTGCCGATGCAGGGGACACGGGTTCGTGCCCCGGAGCGGCTGGGCCCCTGAGCCATGGCCGCTGAGTCTGCGCGTCCGGAGCCTGTGCTCCGCAACGGGAGAGGCCACAACAGTGAGAGGCCCACGTACCGCAAAATAATAATAATAATAATAACACCTCGGAAGACGTGCTCCAATAAAAGTAGCGTTAAGGAATGCTGTGTCTGTGACCTGGCAGCACGGAAGGGCTCCATGGAGGAGCTGAGATGTGAGATGGGGAAGATTTCCAGACGGATAGGAGGAGGATAGCGGATCCATTTGAGTACTTGGTCCTCTTATAAGAAGCAGCAAGTTCTAGGGATCCTTTTAGGCCCTGAAGCTTTCTTGTGAAAATCGTGATTTCATAATTCATTAGCAAATGAATAAATCATTACAACTTATACATAGTCATCTTCAAAGATTGGAATCCAAAAATGAAACCAGTGCTGTCGTCATGGTTTTAGATGCCACAAAGTAAATTCTACTTTTCAGCCATAAACTTAAGGAGCAAGGGTAAACTCTTTCAGAGATAAATGTTTTCAGAGTGAAATAGCCAACACACCAAAAACAAAATGTAAAAGAGAAAATAAGTTTACATACTATGGTCATCTTCTTTCATCTCCTGGAGTTATGCTAAATATTTCTGATAATAAAATAAATAAAATGAATGCAGAAGCTGTCGCCTAGCAGAGGAATTTGAGTAGTTTTTATTGGATGATATGATAGGATCGCTTCTTTCACTGAAGCTGGCTTAGGAGGAAGCTGGAATATTGTGTATCAGAAATACGTGTCTTCTGACTTTGTTCTGCCGAATTCCATTCTACATGACTGAGTCTCCTTGAGCCAGGTTGACTTACTAACACTTACTTCCTTACTGCCGTGGTGGATTAACAGTGGTCGCAAATTCTTTGTCACACTCTCCATCAAGATTTATTTCCCCCGTCCTTGAATCTCAGCGGGCACTGTGACTGCTTAGCCAACAGGATGCAGTGGAAATAGCCTGTGCCACTTCCAGAGTCAGTCTTAAGGAGGACTTGCAGCTTGCGCTTCCGCCCTCTTGGGCTGCACCCTCTCAGAACCCAGCTGCCATGCTGTGGGAAGCCCAGGCCACATGGAGAAGCCACATGTTGGTGCACCATCCAACAGTCCCTGCTGTCTTCCCAGCTGCCATGTGGCATTAGCTGCCAGTCATGTGCGTGAATCTTGAATGTTTCAGCTCAGTTACACCTCCACGGATTGCAGCCCCAGCTGACATCTAATGGAGCAGAAGAATCACTCGGCTGAACCCAGTAAACTGCAGGCTAGTGAGATACAACACAGTGGTTGTTGTTTTAAGCTATTTCAGGGCAATTTGTTTCATAGCAATATGTAACTGAAATAGCTTTCCAAGGAAAATCCCGGAACTGAGACTGTGCAAGAGCTCATTCAACTGAAACTGTAAATAGATCATATTTTAAAAACCTATGCTTAATTCTTGTAACTTCTGAAAATCCCTAGGCAGAATTTTAGAAACCTCTTGTTTTGGAAACTAGGCACCTTTAAGTTCATTTACCAACTACATTAAGGTAAAATTAAAATGCCTGTTTCATGGTTACACTTTCTGGTTCACTTATTTTTTCCGTTGGAGTAATAGATAAGCAATATGTAATGAGATGCCTTCTTTTGATAAAGAACGAGAAACAGTATTTTTCAGTAGAAAGAGCATGAGTCAGACTTTTCTTCTAATCTCAGTTCTGTTGCTTAAGAGCTGTATGTCCATGGCTAAGTTATCTAAGCTGCCTGAGTCCATTTTTTAAAAATTATTTTCAAGATAATATGTACTATACAGGATGAGCGAAGGTCAGAAATCATGTATGCTGAGAACCTAGCAGAGTGCCTGGCACAATGGTGGAGCTCAATAAAAGTAGCTTTTGTTGTTATGAAGGAGGTGGTAATGTGGTTTTAAAAAGTAGTGGAAATCTGTCTTTTGTTCATTTTTTAAAGGGACATGGAAATATGGGTGTTCCTGAGCTTTACTGGAGATGGAGCCTAAAGGGTTAAAGTGAGGTGTACTTGCAGTTCTTCCTACAAACATGCATGTTTTATTGGACGAAATTCTGATCCCTGATCCTATTCACACTACCCTGTTCTCACTTCTTTATTGCTATAGAGATTTGGTAAAGGGATAAAGGCAACTTCTGACTCGTAGTCTCAAGGGTAGAACTAATGGAAAATTCCTTTTATTCTTTACCTCCTGTCCTACTCCCTTTCCTCAATTAGGTTTACCTTCCAGTTGGATGGGAAACAGCTTTATAGGTTGCTGGCTCCCTGCAAGCTGATCTTAGCTCCAAGAAGCCACAGTGTTCATAGGCTACATCTCCGGGGGGGACACATACACATCCCACAGTCTGATTTGTGTAGTCCAGGGGGAAAAAACAGCTGCGGCAGCCGACGGGATTCTGTCTCCAAAGTTCTGTCCTAGCCTTTACATAATCTGTTCTTTTCCTTTGTAAGTGTTGGTCACCTTTAATATGACAACTAGAGCAGTGCCCAGTAGTTTCTTTGTCTGCTGAGTACGTCTGTTCTTAATGATCGAGGTGAGGTGAGTAGTTGTTATTGGTTCAAGTGAAGGACCACTCTTCTTAACTATAGGTTACTGTTTTCAGTGTCTTCTCTTAGCTGCCTGATTGGGCTACCTGAAGCCCATTTTGGTCTTTGAAATCTAGGTGACCTTGGCTGTGGGTGAAATGCCAGTATATTATACTTGAGTGAAATATTGGTTTGGGGCAGAATTGAGGAGTTAAGTACCACAGATTTAACCTGGGTGATATCTAAAGGAATTATAAATTATTCTAATTTAGCACAAATATTTACTTGCCTATATTGATTTTGAGAATTTACATGAATATTGATAATTAAAATCTTAATACCTCTCAGTTTGAATACTGTAATTGCCTCCATATAGATATTCTGTGATGTGAAATTTCATGTCCATTGCTAGAATCTTTAAGAAAAATCTCTCTGCTTTAAAATCAAATAGTTAAACCTAGAAAGTAGGCATATGAATTATTTTAAAGTACCAGTTACTGGTGTATAAGTGCAGGTTATATAGAGATGAACTTAAGGATAATTCATTTTGCCCATAAGTTTGTCAGAGTCATAATTACAATTATGCAAACTGCTTCAGGCTTTTGTCATTGTTGTTAGTGCTGCAAACACATTTTAAGATATTACTGCCCTTTAAATGACTTATAATTACGGGCTAATTTAGTTTAGAAAGAAATGATAATATTATCCCATGCCCACTCAGAGCTTAAAAATATTTCAAAGCAGTGGAGATTGTGCTATACAAAACATAATGTGCTTAAAGCAGATTCTCTCGGGATTTAAGCTCTAAATTTTATTGCTTCTGGGACTCACAGGATGGTTATGTAGTATGGATTTAGAGACAGTTTTTAAGACTCCTGTTGACATATGTGAGCAAAATGGTTCCTTGGAAACCATTCAGGTGTCCAGTCACAGTAAAGTGTGGATTAAAGATTCAGATGCGTATCGCGTGTGCTGACACGCAACGAACTGGAGGGTCAGGGCAGCCTGGACTCTCTTAAAGTACAGTGCATTTCTTCCAGTCTTTTAACCACTGCTGTTTTAAAAGGAAGAAGAAAAAAGTCAGCATCGAAACTATCTGTAAGGTAAAGCTACTGAGACTTAATCCCAAAGGCACGCTCTTATAGAAAACTCTTCTTAATCTTTGCAGTGCGGTTATAGCTGAAGACATGTGGTATATATTACAGTGCCCAGGGAATTCAACCTCCAACAGTGTGGAGTCACAGTGAAGGCTAATTTCAGGATGAAGTGGGAGCCTTTGCTTCCTCTGTAGCTCTCTTACTTACCAGCATTTCTTGTTTGCTGGACATTAGTCCAGGACTGCTGTGAGTGGGACAGGGCAATGGAAATTTAAAGGGGACCAGAGTGGGGACATATGAACCTCTCTCCCCTCCCCTAGCACCCCATCCTCCAACATACACTCAGCACTTCATGCTTGGGCATCACCAGGTCTAACCCGGTCATTGCAAAAAGGGCTGAAGGCAGAGCTGTCCATGGTTAGAAAAAAAAAAAATGTTCTCGCTGTTGGTTGAAAATTCAGGTAATAACAGTCCTCTTGGTGTACAAAACTTATTAGAGGGCTGGGGAAGGAATGCTATCTCTCAGCAGCAGGCAGGAAGAAACTGCCGTTGAAAAGCTTACCTCTCTGGGGAGGAGTCAGATATCAGACTTTGCCAAAGCCTCAGGTCCAACCCATAAGGTCCCACCTACATCCCTCCCTCCCCCCCTGCGCCCCATCCCAGCTTTGTTAGATTGCTAGCATCGATCGCTGGCTTTTTCTGACCCAACAGTGGGTGCAGGAAAGAGAGCCAGCAAGACTTAGAGCAAGCAAGGTTGGGGTGGAAAACTGGGGCAGCTTCGATAGGGAGGAAAAAAAAGAGAAGGAGGCGAACGGGGTTGGGGGCCATGGGGACTAAGCTTGACTGGTGCCTGCCAGCTTCTCTTTGATTTGATGGCCTTTATTCCTTCTAATTGGATAAAATAGGAAGTCACTGGCAGTCCCGCGTTGCTGGGTATACTGATTTTACTCAGACCAGCCGGCAGCCCCAGAGTGCGGATGGAGGGAGGCGGGTGGGAGAGGAGGGAGGAAAAAGAAAGAGAAAGGGAGAGAGAGAGAGAGAGAGAGAGAGAGAGAGAGAGAGAGAGAGAACGCTTTTGGAGGAGGAGGGGAGAGAGACGGTGAAGAAGGGAAGAGCCGCAGAGGAAGAAAGTGAATGAGCGCTCGTGGAAGGACAAAGAATAGTTGGCTGCCGGGTGAGGGGTGGAGGCAGGGCGGGGAGCGCAGTTACCGCCCCTCCTGGCCGCGCTCTCGCCTTCAGATCCCTCTGCGATGAGACTGTTTGCAGTGATGCTCGGAGGGCAGGCACCTGCTGCTCTGTAATGATTCAGCCCCTTTCAGCCGTCGCGTTAACACAACAGGATGCTGTTGCTACTGTCACTGCTGCCTCTCCTGCCGCCGCCGCTGCTGCCGCCGCCGCCGCCGCCGCTGGTCCTGCTTTTGCTTTTACTTCTCCTGCATGACAGTTGTTTTCTCCATCTGAGCAGACCCCAGTTTCAGATGCTCGAGGTGAGAAACATGCCTTTCAGTTTGGGCTACTGGTTTACTTAACTGACCAACAAATCAGCTCGGTTTCTCTTTTGGCCTCTGTCCTTCTTGACCAGCCGGGATGCTTTGGAGAAGCATTTAAAAGAACTGCAAAAGTGGCCCAGAAACAGCAGTAAAGAATTACAATATACTTTGATTTGGTAGTTGCTAGAGGCTTTCTTTTCTTCTTTGCCTGCTTTCCTCCTGAACTCCTCTTGCTTTTGGTAATGGCTCTGGACTTGGAGGACTTATCGATTTCCCCCTGTAAGATGCTGTATCATTTGGTTGGGGGATGGTAATGGACGGTGCGGGAGGCCAGGCCTTCTGGAGGTGAGCCGATGGAGATTTATCCCCCAGACATGTCCGAGGCAGCTGCTGAGAGGTCCTCCAGCCCCTCCACTCAGCTCAGTGCAGACCCATCTCTGGATGGGCTTCCGGCAGCAGAAGACATGCCGGAGACCCAGACCGAAGATGGCAGGTCCCCGGGGCTCGTGGGCCTGGCTGTTCCCTGCTGTGTCTGCCTGGAAGCTGAGCGCCTGAGAGGTTGCCTCAACTCAGAGAAAATCTGCATCGTCCCCATTCTGGCTTGCCTAGTCAGCCTCTGCCTCTGCATCGCCGGCCTCAAGTGGGTGTTTGTGGACAAGATTTTTGAGTATGACTCTCCCACTCACCTTGACCCCGGAGGGTTAGGCCAGGACCCTATTATTTCTCTGGATCCAACTGCTGCCTCAGCTGTGTGGGTATCATCTGAGGCATACACTTCACCTGTCTCTAGGGCTCACTCTGAAACTGAGGTTCAAGTTACAGTGCAAGTTGACAATGCCGTTGTGTCCTCTGAGCCTTCAGTGGTACCAACCCCGAAGAATCGTATTTTCGCTTTTTCTTTCCTGCCATCCACTGCTCCATCCTTCCCTTCACCCACTCGGAACCCTGAGGTGAGAACACCCAAGGCAGCCACTCAGCCACAAGCAACAGAAACTAATCTCCAGACTGCTCCTAAACTTTGTAAGTAGAGACAGACGGATGATGATGTGTAAAAGAGAGGGGTGGGCTTGAGGTCCTCAGAAGTGTTCTCTAGAGTGTGTGGCTGTGTCCTTTCCTTCTTGGATGTTAATGGCATGGTTTGGTTTAAGTGTATCATGTGACTGGGATGCTCTGGGGGGGCGTGGAGAGATGAGTGAAAAGACCTTGTGAACTGCTGGTTAGAACTGATGCTCTAGCAGCAGCTCCCTCTACCTGGATTGTTAAATCTGGGGTGGGGAACCCAAAACTTCAGCGTCTTGGAGCCATGCTTGAATTTCAGTTACATTCCACTGATTTCTAACACTTTTTAAGATGAAAACATCAGACCACCCATATATATATAT
>NW_006792928.1:205239-209757 GCF_000442215.2 Lipotes vexillifer | reverse complement strand
ATATATATATATATATATATATATATATATATATATATATATATAAATGACTTATGTGCAGCAGTGAGTATGATCCTGTGTCTTTTTGTTTTCCCATATAAACTTCCGATCACCTCTCCTCACCTTTCTGTTACCCTCTGCCTCCCAGCCAGCCCAAGCTGCCTGTTCTCTTTCTCCATCTCTTCTTCCTGTTCCCTAAACCACTTCTCCCCACGTTTGTATTTTAATTGGTTCTTCCTGATACCGCATGAAATCTTTAGATGTTTATAGCGCTCACCTCTCAGCGGTGTCAGACGGTTGCTGTCGTGCTCAGATAGTAGTTTGAGTTGCTGAGCCCCTATTATGGGGCAGTTTTATTTTATTCAGGACGTGGTACAAATCTGCATGAAAGGATTTTCCCAAATTAGGTTTTTTAAGTTTTATCGAAGTATGGTTGATTTACAGTGTTAATTTCTTCTGTACAACTAAGTGACTCAGTTATACATATACATATACATATATATATATATATTCTTTTTCATATTCTTTTCCATTATGGTTTGTCCAATTAGTTTTGTTTTCTGTAATCAAATGTTTAAGGAGCTTCCTTGGCAGTCATTAAAAAGTACAAGATCCATTAGTAAGGTACATCGTTTTTTTTTTTTAGATGTGTCATTTTTATCCGTCACCTGAGTAAAGAGAGGCCACGCTCTTAAAACAATACAGAGCAATATACTGCTGTTTGTTCTGGGTCATTGCAATGCTTTAAAATGGAAAAGTTGTCAAGGATGAAACCATGACCAGTCAGATTGTTCTAAACGTCATTATAGAAGAGGAGTTTTCTATAGCTTTTTTTTTTAATGTTTCTAATTCATTTCTGTTTCTCTATCTTCTATCACTTTTCACCATTGAGACTATTTACTTAGAAAAAAGTAAAGGTTCAGGGAATTTGGTTCTGAATAACGTGTGTAAAATCTCTTAGAGTTAAAGGAGAGTTGAGGGGAAGGGTTCGGTGATGAAATACCCCTTCTGCTTCCCTCTGGATGGTAATGAAGAATACAAACATCTTTTTTCAGATATATTCAGTATGAAGGAGAGCCGTGTGTTCTAGAAACGCAGAAAAACTTGATTTGTGCTTGTGATTCCAGCTCATTTCATACACATGAGTTTCAGTGGCAAAGATTTAAAGAAAAAAGAGGCTTGTTTTTCAGGTGTAGTTAGGGAAGAACCTCCTTTCTGCAGACACTGTTTTGTATCTTTTTCAAATCCCTGAAGTGTCATTAAAGGTCTGACAGCCATCACTGTATTCACCGCCTCTTCCCACCTGGCAAAGTGACCGGGAAATAATACCCAGATGAAATGACAGGCTATAAAAAGCAAGTACAGATCTTGCAAAGAGAAGCACAATTCACCATGAAGACAAGGTTACTTCTTTGTCTTTATCATTTTCAACTTGTCTTTAATTAAAATGTGCCTGAATAGGTTTAGCTGTCCAGAAAAAGAAAGAGGATCCTATGAAAAACTCTTCAACTAAACCCTGTAATTTTGTCATCAGAGGCAAACAAAGAAACCTCCAGCACAGTTTCCTGATCTAGGACCATGTTAAAAAGTATGTTGTGATGTTTTGAGAAATTCTTTTTTAAGGTAAATTCTTCTACTAAGTGTTTTAATAGATTATACATTCCGTGCAGTTTCTTTTCTTTTTTCCAAGCCAGGACATTGATTTTTCTGGCATTTCTATTGAGTGCAAAAGATTTACTGCTGCCTAAAAGCATCACAGTGGCCGGTTCTGGCCAGATGCACAGCTGCAGCATTCTCAGTGCGTTGGAGATAAGCCTACAAAAGCTGTCTGGGAAGTGAAAAGTTAGGGCTAGATAGTTGGTAAACACTTCACTGCCTATAGGGTTTGCTGTGTGGAACACTCTGGGTTAATTTTTTGAACTAGTGCCCGAAAACAACAAAAACACGAATATCCTAAAAATTGTGCGTCCGTATTCCTTTTATTTTGGAAAGGGATTTGGTCCAGGGAGCTTTGTTTTCAAACACTCATAAGTGGTTGCTTTTGTTGGTTAAGAATCTTGTAACCATTGACGAAAGGAAAGCAAAAACATAAAAGCTTAGAATTAGGTTGTCATTTTGCAATCTGTTTCACTTTTTGCTCTTCCATTAAGAAACTGTCGCTTAGTCACAGAAGAACCGGGTCTTTTCTTTCATCATCCTGCGTGGTTTTGACATGCACGAAGCTGTCACGGCTTATATTTTTTTAAAAAGGCATTGTCATATCTGAACCATGCTCTTCCGTGGTCTCAGGACTTGATTCTCCGTTTCTATCTGGCTCAGCATATTCAGCGTATTATGCACAGAGCTGTAGTCTTCAAGGTCATAGTCTGTTGAGGGCTAATTGATTCTTCTCTATCCTGGAGCCTGCGAGAGTGGGAGAGAGACAATCCTAGTAATTGTGTCTGCTGTGTTATTTCCCAAACCAATCTACCTATTAGCACATTAGGGTTTTATTCCATAAATACTAGAATTACCCTCTCCCTCACTGACTCTTCTAAAATCCAGACACTCTTTGTCTTTATTATAATAAAAGGCAAAATATCACCTTTTAAATTGCCTAGAGGTATATAGGCTATGTCAGCCGTTCTAAAATGGGTATGTCTTTCATAAGGCAATATAACTGCATGTTCTCACCGTATTAATCTATGCATACATGTAGACATTAAGAAATATAATACAGGGCCTATAATTTAATATATAGACTATATATAAAATATGAAAAAATTGAAATATGTATATGTAATTCTAAAATTTTTCTGCATAGTTAGTGGTTTCCCACTATGATCATTATATTGCCACGTGACTAGTTAAGTTTTTAGCTTTCATCAAGTCACTTAATACTGGAACCATTCATTTGTTTTCCTTGCCTGGGCTTTTAAGATTTTTCTTACCCTCTGTTTATATGGAAAGATCTGACTCTGGGAGATTGCAAACTTAGATGACTATAAAAAGAACTGATTAATTGAATTGTAACCAGGAAACTAGCGTACCATCTTGAAAGAAAATGTATTTTTGGATGGGACAACCTGCTTGACAACAGACTCTTGGTTATTAGAATGTATTAATATTTTCATCTTAAGCCAAATTTGTTTTGCTTTGTCTTAAGTCTTTGTACTGTTGGGTTTCATGGCAAACCATTGTTACCAGAGTGACAATATGAGTACTGCCGTATGCAAAATTCAACACAATTAATTGAATATACCATAGGATTTCTTCCCTTCCGTTGAAAAGTGGCATTCATTTTAAGTCCAGTAGATTTTTCTACGTCTTTGCAATTGTACTTACAGTATTTCAGAATGGTGATTCCAAATAACTTTTCCCTGCTTTAACCATATTTATTGAGAGCCTAAGATGGAAAAAGCTGAAAGCTCCTCAATTTGAACCAAGTAATTTTATCCGTCTACTGATGAGGAAAGCCAGACTCTGAACGATTTAGTAAAATTAAGTCTTTTACTAAAATTCACAAAACTCTGCAAGATTTAGGGAAATGCAAAATAGTAGAAAACAGAGTAATGTCCTGTCTCCCAGAATTTAATCCTAAACAGTTTTCTTCTATCATTTTCCCCCTGTTCTAGAGAGTCAGAGCTGAAGACTAACTCTGGTAGTTTAAGTGGCATCTGCCTGGTAGTTAAGGGAGGTACTTCAAGTGTGACCACTGGTCACATGTGTATGGTTCACTTAAAAACTTAAAATTAAATTTTCTTCTTTTGCTCTCACTAAGTTTTCTTCAGTTATGGCCTTTTTCTTTTTTATTTCATCACACATACAGTGTTCCGCTTGCTTTTGAAAACAGCTTAGGTTTTCTAGGGTGATCTCTTTCTTGACAGGCAGCAGATGGCTATACAGCTCACCTCTTTCCTGAATATCCCAGTTTGATTATTTCTCCTTATTCCTTCCTCTCCCTTCCCACCCTCCCAATTATACCTTGACTCTTTCTTATTTTCCTAATTATGCCTTGGTGGCTTTATATGTCAGAATTCCATTGCATTCTAAGATATCAACGCATCTTCACCTGTCTTTTCTTTCCTATAGAACTTCATTGCATTTTAATACCAAACAGCATTTACACATACTACAAAAACACACCAAAAAATGTCTCCATCCAGTAAACAATATATTGGTTTGTTACTGGCACCATCTCTCCTTCTTTCCCACTGTATAAACATATAAATATACATATCAGCATTTCTGCATTCCCAGAAAATCATTATGTCCCAGGCCATACATCTCTGTTCTGTCTTCCTTCCCTTTTCATAATACCTCATCGTATCCTTTTAAAACATGAAGGAAGAGATAATTTGTAGGTTGAGAAAGGCATATAAAAGTTATGACTTGGGCTTCCCTGGTGGTGCAGTGGTTGAGAGTCCGCCTGCCGATGCGGGGGACACGGGTTCGTGCCCCGGTCCGGGAAGATCCCACATGCCGCGGAGCGGCTGGGCCCGTGAGCCATGGCCGCTGAGCCTGCGCGTCCGGAGCCTG
>NW_006792928.1:173352-205066 GCF_000442215.2 Lipotes vexillifer | reverse complement strand
TACCCAAAAAAAAAAAAAAAAAAAAAAGCTATGACTTATCTAATGTTACTCTTGTCCACCGAATCTATTGAACTTTCTATCAGCCATAAACTATACCACGCCTGCTTTTATGCTCGTGTTTGCGTTTTTATTATTGTTGCTATGTCCATGTTTTAGTTTTCTTTTATTGTTTACTCTTTTTCTTTATTCAGCGAATACATCTCAAATACCTACTATGTGCCAGGCACTGTTCTAGATTGGTTATATCACAATAAAAAGCAGTGAAATCCTTGCCCTCATAGAGCTTTTGTTCTAGTGGATTTTAATAATCGATTTGCACAGCTCGAGTTATTTCTTTACTTTCCTACACAAATACTCTCTGAATTCAGTGTTTCTTCCCCTTACCTTCATTTTATTCACATTTTGACTGCCATTCCTGTTCATCCCATAGTATTCCTCTTCTCTATCTGTGGACTACTGAACACTTACCCAGCAATGTCCTTTATGTTAAAGCGACACCCATCCCATCTGTGCTACCAACAAGCTGGGTAACTTTGGCTGATTCCTGTTTGGCCTCTATGACACTATTTAACCAAACCATTGAAGTGGTTGGGAAGATAATATCTGTTTAGGAACACTCTCTTAAAATGGAAAATATATCCATAATTCTGCCATGTAAAGAATGTAAGATTACTTTCAGATTCTAGCAAGTTGATAGCTGTAAATATTTTTTTTCAATCATACTTTCTGCGTATTATTATGGCTTACAGAACAAGGGCATTAACATTAATCCTGAGGAGTTTTAGTTCCATTGTCATTCCAGAGAAAGGCTGGAATCTGTCATTAAGTTATCTAGTTCTCAAATTGAAAAGAAACTTGGGTTCATATACTGTTCACACGAGTAGGAATGAAATAAGATCGATCTTCATCATCTCAAACCTTGTTGCCATCTTTACTGCAGTGAATTGAACCCACTGTTTGTGTGTGTGTATATGCATTCAAAGGTCATTTCTGAATAATATAATTGATATTCTGTAATCATACAATTTTATATGTTGAACATTTGGAGAGATTATCTGAGTGACTTCCTGAGGGAGGAAACTCAGATCTGGAAAAGTGAAGTGACTTGCCCAAGGACACTACAGCTACTTAGTGTCAGTGCTGAGACTAAAAACTGAAATAATCCTTTTCTTCTCTATACCCTGCTTTTCTTTTCCAAGTTGTTTTTAGCCTTTATGTTCAAATAGTATGTATTGCCTTAATTTAAATGATTGTGATTTCCTGTTTATTATTTAAATCCTAACTAGTAAAACTTTCATCACTCCACTACAGATGTCTTCTTTAGAGAAGAGAGTTTTACGCCTCTGCTTTTGATCAGTGTAGGACGCCCCTCTGGAGTGGAGGTTGGACATCCCTTTCCCAGCAACGTAGTATATAGGAGAATTTCTTAACAATTAAAGTTAGCCCCGACTGAAGTGCTCTACTTATTTGGAAAGAATTTAGTTTCTTCTTAATGGAAGTATTCAATCAGTGACATTGTTGAGGAACATTCATGCTCCAAGCAGATTTCTGAGTAGTTTACCGCTGGTATCTCTTACAGCTTTGATTTCTGTCTTGCCCTAGGGCACTAGCTTTCCAGTTGGGCAGACCAGAATTTTTTTTAATTTTTATTTTATATTGGAGTAGGGTTGATTAATAATGTTGTGTTAGTTTCAGGTGTACAGCAAAGTGATTCAGTTTTACATATAAATGTATCTCTTCTTTTTCAAATTCTTTTCCCATTTAGGTTATTACAGAATATTGAGCAGAGTTCCCTGTGCTATACAGTAGGTCCTTGCTTGTTATCTCTCTTAAATATAGCAGTGTGTACATGTCAATCCCAAACTCCCAGTCTATCCCTCCCCCCCACCTTTCCCCCGGCAACCAGAAATTTGTTCTCTAAGTCTGTGAGGGGCAGACCGGAATTTTAATCCTACCTGCCATTATTATTTTTTTTTTTTTGGCGGTACGCGGGCCTCTCACTGTTGTGGCCTCTCCCGTTGCGGAGCACAGGCCCCAGACGCGCAGGCTCAGCGGCCATGGCTCACGGGCCCAGCCGCTCCGCGGCATGTGGGACCTTCCCGGTCCGGGGCACGAACCCGTGTCCCCTGCATCGGCAGGCGGACTCTCAACCTCTGCGCCACCAGGGAAGCCCTTACCTGCCATTCTTCACAGCCTTGAGCATGTTAGATCATCCCTCTGAATCTGTTTTCTCATTTATTCCTGAGAATAGCAGTACGCATCTCTTGAGGCTGTTTGGGGGATTGAATGAGTTATGGGAAAACACCAAGTCCTAAGCCTAAAATATAGTAAATATGAAACCAGTACCAGTTTTCTCTCTCATTCTACTTTGACACCCTCTTCACTTTATTCTTTTCCTCCTTTGGTCTTGACAGAGTAGTTTTGTAACAAAATCTGGAGAGTACGTCTGGGAGTTTGCGAAAAGCTTATGCAAAACTTAGAGGATGAGAATTGAAGAAGCATCACGGTGCAGTGGAAATTGTATTGGAAACTTGACATCAAATCCCAGTTCTACCATTTATAAGCTGTATGACCTTGAACAAATCACGTCACCGCTTGCGATTTAGTTTTTACATCAGAACAAATGGGAATGTTAATCCCTAAAACATTCATGAGATTGTGTTAAGGACTACGTAAGTTACTCGATGTGGAAAAGAAATTCCTGATACCAGAACAGGGCTTAAGAAGTATTAACTTTCTCCTTCCTCTCTCTAGTACCATTCATATAAACAGTATTCACGTATGTTAACATTCCTAGGAATACATTGTAGAGAGTCTTAACAAGTGGATTAATTCGTTACGTGTTGGAGTGATACAGAACTTTACTAATTTCCTAAACCGTAGTATCATTAAAAAGAGTGATTTTTCCCCCTGAAAAATTGGTTAGGATACATAGATTATTGCTGTTTGGGTAATGTCCAAAAATCACGGTGTGAGGGGCTTTCTTACAGAGAGAATGATAAGGAGTTACTTGTAAGAGAGAAAAAGACAGGTAGTAACTAAAATTGTGTTTGTCATGAAAGTACCTTCTATGGGAAGGTTAGAGTAGTAAAAAAGAATCCATACAGTTTAGGTGTAGTGCACAGAAAGAGCTGAACCGAAAAGATCGTGAATCCTTCTTTATCTGAATGGAAATGATGTTCACCTAACGCTTTTCGTTGTCCCAGACTGGAATTTCTGGACCCCAAAAGATAGGAATTAAGCTGTTCTCAGAATTTCACAAAACGCATACAAATAATAATTTACATAGAATAATTTTACACGAGCCAAATCAAACATAGATGTTATTTTAATTTGGTTAAAAATACAATATATATATATGAATTCTACAAACAATATAGGTATGTTTAGCTTATACATATAATATCCTAAATAAAAGGAGAAATGATTTGATAATTACTTAATAACCAAAATTGGGTAAATAAAGTCACTTAAAGTATAGAGGAAAAGGTTGTTTATCAATAAGTTTAAAAACAAAAATAAAACCAAAACTCTAGCCCTATATCTACAAACATGTATAGTAATCAGTAATAATATATGTGTTTTCATTTATTCTTTACTGTAGAACTTGAAATATGTGAAAACTTTTATGCTTTGAACATCTTGACTCTTATTTATTCAAGTATGATAGATCTGCTGCAGAAATTGGACTCTGAATCAGTATTGGAGCAACGAGGCCACCACTTCTAAGGAGAAAATATTTGACAACATACTAGGGCAGATTTCACCAGGGTATAGGTTTTTCTGACAGTGCAGTGGAAATAAGCTGATAGACCCAATAAAATTTGATGAATTATAATGGAAAGCTTCCTAAGGTAAAGCATTTTTAATTTTTCATCAAGAATATAGTGTGACAAGACGAGACTTGATTTACTATAATTTTCAGTGGTATGCACTTGAGTGTTTGAATTGCCTTTCTTGAGGTACTGCTATCTCAGCTGAAGGGGAAATATATGAGCTCTATTTTAAGCAAAAGTTAGTACAGAATTTAATACTCATATAATTCTCTACTTTACAAAAAGTGTCTTCCAAATTCATTTTATTAAAAACTCGTAATTTAAAATTTAACCAAATGTCCATATATTCATATGCATTTGAGGATGAGAGCAACGTTGTGGACAAAGACGGTGGCCACAAAGGAAACATGATTAACAGGCAAACAAATGACACCAGAAGTTTCAAGTCTTAACTTTGCTACCTATGTTGGTGTCCGACGTTGATATAATTTTATTTCTCTAGTTTTCCTCTCTTCTCCGTCCCCTCATTTCTTACGTCCTCACCATCCCACAGTTACTTTTCTCTTCACTCTCCCCACCATTCCTTCTCCAGTGATCTTGCTGCACGTCTTCCTCAATTCTCCCACCCTCCTCTGAAGCCAGGGTCTCAGAGCATCAGAGGATATGGAGCAGTTGGTCTAGACCTGTGGTTTCTCCCTAGATGGGGTGGGGCAGGGAGAGTGAATGAGACCTGAACCACAGACTTGACTATGAATAGCCTGATGACTTTCATTGTTGCCTCTTCCTTTGCTAAGTAACAGGAAGTATTTGTTTGATGAAATATGTTGGTGTCGCGCAATAAAATCTCCATAAATAAATGGAATGATCTAAAGACAGTGGGATTGAACTCTTGTTAGCATTTGTTTGTAATCCCTTGGTGGAGTTTCCTGGGTCATAATTGCTTGGTCTTCTGGGAGCAAAAGGAATCAGTAACCATTGATTGGTACATGATGCTAAGTATTACCTACAAAGCAGATCTTAAGAGTTATTAGTGGCAGCACCGAGTGTTACAGCTCTGATCTTTCCTTGCTATAATCCTTAGAACAAGCTGGATTTTTACAGTTTTCCCAGCAGACAACTCTTATGATTTTTCAAAGAGAAGAGAAAAAAAAAACAATGTCATGTCATCTGTGAAGACTTGGGTTTACATAGGGAAAAAAAAAAAAAAAAAAAAAAAAAATATATATATATATATATATATATATATATAAAATAATTACTTCAGTCTTTTTATCTTTCTACTTCAATGACAGCAAGGAGATATCTACCTTAACCCCTGCCTAGGAAGTTCAGTTTCATATGCCTGTGATTCTCTAATTATAGTTCATCTGCATTCTGGAACCTCAGGTACACATAGCTACATTTTACTAATCAGTAAACTATTTATAAAAACACTGGGATCAATATAGTAAGTCTTTGGCCTCTCAAAATCCTTGGAAATTAGTTGTTTTAGATTGCTGAGTTTTTTAAATACCTGATGCTTTGTCACCTTGAAACTTTAATTTTATGCGCTTTGGGTCAAAATCTTTTGATAATCTATGCTACTTGTTAATGGGATTTATCAAATATAGAATCTTCATAATGGTGAGTCTGGTAATGTCTTGAGGACATAGTGGGTTAGGTTATAACTTTCTTGAAAACTGAGCTCATTAGGACATACTGAGTTATATTGGGAATTCTAAGCCCAGACCAATACATATTTTAAATGTTCTGGGTTATTACATAATTGCAATTAGAATTTCAGAGCTTTAAAGGCATCATGGAGCGGATTTAAACCAAATCTTTTCTTTTAGCACAGAGAAAAATTATGTAAACTCTCTGTGCCTCAGTTTCCTTGTCTGTGAAGTGGTGGCAATAATTATACCTCCCTCTTGAGGTTGTTATGAGGATCAAATAAGTTAATGTATATAAAGCATTTGGAGTCGTCCCTGGTACATAAGCATTATGTAGTCGTGAGCTACCATTATGCAGTTTTTTTTTAATTAAGTTGCATTTCCTTGAATTCTAAATTTGATACCTTGCTCTTGCTATAACGGGCTTGAAGAAAGGGACAGGAATTCCAAGGGACATATTGACAAAGACGTGGATATACTACCATTTTCATTTGGTTTGCGCATGTGGCTTTTCCTCTGTGTGATTTGTGTTACCATCTTATCTGCATTGTTCTCAGGAATTAGAAGGAGAGCTGAGAAGGATAATCATCACTCCACCTGTCAGCCAGAAACAGAGCTACATGGTTTAGATGGGTTGAGAGTGAAAGCCCTCCTCGCTGGCAAAATGCCATCTATTCACGTTGCTGTGGACAAGCATATGGGTGCCTACTTTAAATTTACTGCTGTGACTTCCTACTCTGCCACAAAATAGTGTGCAGGTCCGGTCCACAAGAAGACAATGAAATTCTCTTCGTTGTTGGAGAGCAACTGCAGAAGCTTCAAATTCTATCATTTTAGCAAGGCAGAAATCTACTCATTATCCAGATGTAGTCAATAAATTAATGTGATGATTGGAGCGGTCCATGATGAGAAAACAGTGAATTGGAAGTATCTGAATTTTATGAAACAGGATTGCAGGAGAACCACTGACATTTTAAAGATGTAAGAGCTCTTACAGATAAACTGATCAAAATATTTTACTTTACTCCTGAGGAAACCAAGATACAGAAATGTGAAATGATTGGCTTACATATTTTCATAGTCAGTAAGAAACAGAGACAGATCTAAAAAATGGGATGCCACCTCACTGTGCTTTTTTTCCAAAAGCTATGCTACTTTATATAAATCAGTTAAATTTTTAGGGTTGGAAAAACTTCATTTTTTCCATTTTTCCATATTCTTTATTGAGTGACTCAGTAGACTTTGTTCTAGGAGTTCATCTCTAAAGGAAGAAAACAGACAAAAGGATAATAAGTAAGTAAGTCAATCATGTACTATTTTAGAAGGTGGCAACTTGTATGGAGCAAATAGCCAGCATAAGGTGGTCATAGCTCTCGGGGAGAAACACGGTGATTTTAAATAGAATGATTAAAGTCAGCTGCCTCGGACAGGAATAAAGACGCAGACATAGAGAATGGACTTGAGGACCTGGGGAGGGGGAAGGGTAAGCTGAGACGAAGTGAGAGAGTAGCATGGACCTGTATACACTACCAAATGTAAAATAGATAGCTGGTGGGAAGCAGCTGCACAGCACAGGGAGATCAGCTCGGTGCTTTGTGACCACCTAGAGGGGTGGGATAGGGAGGTATATATATATATATATATATATATATATATAGCTGATTCACTTTGTTATAAAGCAGCAACTAACACACCATTGTAAAGCAATTATACTCCAATAAAGATGTTAAAAAAGAAAAAAGTAGGCTGCCTCAAGAAGGGAACAGTGAATAAAGACTCGAATGAGGGTACTTAGTTCAATTTAGGGATAAAGGAAACAAGGTGGGCATTGAAAGATATATACAATTCTGATGGGTGTCAGTATATTTCAGATTAAAGGAAGGTCAAGAGTGAAATGGGCATGTAGGCACATAGTAGGCCAGCTTGATCGGTATGAAGGGATTGGTTGATAGCTAGTGGTTATGAAGCATGCACTGTGTGCTCCATGTTTCACAGGTATTATCCAATCTTCACAAAAAAGCACGAGCTGTGTACTGTTATTGTCTTCTGGAGTAAACTGATGTCCCAGAATAAACTAATGGTCCAGACATTAAAATAAGAAGAAGAATGACGATGATGATGATGATGATGATATAAGTAGTGCAAGAGAGAGTGGGAAGAAAACCATAAGTATAAGAGAGACTATGAAGAAAGAATTCCTCAGGACTAATTGAATATGGGGAAGGAAGGAAGGAAATGATTTTGCACACATGAGTGATTTAGAGGTTGTTAAATTAATGAGTTTCTGAATGACAAGGTCATATATTTATTCAACATGTATTTATTGTGTCCTGCTAAGTCTTTGCATATTTATACATTTACAGAGTGAGTAGATTTATGGTAGGAAGTGACTTACGCTCCAATTTCCAGGAAGTATTCGTCGTTTCTTCCTGAAGGGGCCACTCAGTTAAATAATATTAATTGTTCTTCCCTTGATATTCTATAAAGATTAAAATGGATAAAATACAGAAATGAAAGCCATTTTTACTTTATCCTATATTGACATTATTCATTGCTGCTGGTGAATCAAAATTCTTTTGGGATATATATCCTCTTTAATAAGTGCCAGTAATTTGTGTACTGAGGTTTATTCTGATGTGGAAATTGCATATGGAATTACGTATTGGATTTATAGTCAGCCCATTCTACTATAAATCTCTGTATAGTATCCCCACAGCATACTACCTAGCCTTACAAATCCTTTTATGTTAGTGATGCTATGTGCGAATTCTCAGCTTGTAATTGTACCGTTATTACAAAAAGCACATAGGAAATACTATTCCTCCAAAATCATTGTTAATATTTTTCTCTTTTTTCATGGAATATTCAAATAAGGCAATAAATATTCATTAAAGTCCACAAGTTAGTTCATTCAGTTTGTTCAAAATATGAGCCCTGAAGTACCATAGTTAATGTAAGATTTCGACAGCCTATTAATAATAACATTCTCAATTTGTAGCTCCTTCATCCATGTAATTTTAGTGATATATGTGCTATGTTCCAGGGAAGGGAGTATTTCAAGGTTAAGGAGGCAGTCAAGATGTCGGTACATTTATTCAGTTTTTCAAAGCTGGTAAATGGAAAGAGGCAATATAATTTCTGCTAGCACTGTTCAGAAACAAGCCATTGATACTGGAGGTGTATCAAACATAGCATGACCGTAGATGTAGGCAGTTAATACAAACATTTCCTTATTTAGTTGTTTATTTAAAGCAGTGATTGTTAAGTTAGTAAAAATAGCAAATAATTTTTAGAATCAGGATTTTAAAAGTATAATGAAAATACCTCCATTGATTTAAACAGTGTATTAAAAGAAAAAGCTTGAGCAAGAAGTTGCATATCGTATTTTTTTTTTAAACATCTTTATTGGGGTATAATTGCTTTACAATGGTGTGTTAGTTTCTGCTTTATAACAGAGTGAATCAGTTATACATATACATATGTTCCCATATCTCTTCCCTCTTTGCATATCGTATTTTAATGTGATTAGAATATTTAATATTTTCTGTTCAAAGGTGCATTCTCATTTGAATTAAAACTCATTCAGTGATGCAAAACTTCCAATTCCTATTCCTTCTTGTCTGCTGTCTGATCTTGATCTTGTGTTTCTTGAAAGGGAACTTATTTTGTTAACAGTTCTTTGACTTTGCACCAAAATTTCTTAGGGTCCGAAGTAGTAAAGAGAAAGCTGAATTTCTCCATGTTAGCTTGGAAATTAGGATTTAGTTCTACCTACTTCCCTTTTCTGCATACTGAATGCGTAAACCCTATAAACTTATAGGACTCTTTGGCAGAGAGACTTCAAAATCACGTGTTCAGATGAAAGTGAGGCAGAAATCGGAGACTGATTGTTTTTTAGCATTTCAAAGTCAGCCCTCTTGTGCCCTGCTTCCAGGAGAAGGAATGGAAATCACCATAACTCCAAGTGAAAAACCCCTCTAGGAACAATACACGAAAGGTTCAATTTAGATTCATTGACTTCCCTCTTTGGTTTTCAGACTGGCAAACAGAAGCAACATTTTCATATTTTTCAAGGGAAAAAAATGAGAGCCTGGTTCCTGTTCCTAGTATATCAATTTCAGTTTGCCTTGAAACTGACAATGCACGAAAAGCCCTGGAAACATCACGCAAATTCTAGGTGGTTTTTCCTCAGTCTGTTTTTGTCCATCTAGGGTGTGAAGATCAAAACAATGGTATTTTTTTGTGAAGTTAGTCAAATTTTTGAAAAGTAGAATTTCCTAGGGAAGCATAGTGATAAATATAATTTCTTTGTATATTAAAATTACCCCTGCTTCTAATAGTACTGTGGATTTGTGGAGATGGAGTAAGTGCTTGCTAGAAAGATGTTTTCCACCAGGGCAAAGACTTAGAATTCACGTGTTTCTTCCTCTCGCCCTGTTGGATCATTTATAAGGTCTTCTTTCAAACTTAATCATTAAAACTGGCTGACTGATTTTGATGACTGACACACCCAGAGTATTTCAAACAAGTTATCAGTTCCAAAATGCATTTTGCCTCTTTGAATTTTTTATAAACAAGGTCTTCTGACATTTTCCCACACATTGTAACCAGGTTCAGCTGCTTGCCGCTCATAAACCAATAATTCGAGAGCCAAGTGTCAGTAAAAAAGAAATGTGCTTTAATCAGAAAAGCTGCAATCTGGGGAGAAGGTGGACTCGTGTCCAGAGACCAGCTCTGAAGATTCTGCTCAGCCATGACAGTTTTTAAAGGGAAAAAGCGGGGAGAAGCATCTCAGTGACTCATCGAGGCTTGAGGTTGGATCCTGCATCATTCTCCATTGAGTGCAGACTGGCTGACTCTCTTGAGATGTTATCTTGCCTGCTGTGATCTGCCTGCAGGATTGCTTAGGGGGGCCTTAGGGCCTAGAGAGCTAGTCATTTTTAACTGCTTAATTCTTCATTCTTCTTTTTATCTAGGAAAAGAATCAACAGGTTAGACAAGGCATGGTGTGCCTTCAGGGGAGCACAGGTCAGGAGTTAGTTTCAATTGCTTGGTGATCTCCTTCCTATAATTAGGTTCTTTTAAGGTTAGAGCAGAACAGAAATGGGCAAACAGGAAAGGGGCAAAAGAGCTGCTTTCAACATGATGGTGCTGCCGAGAGGGAGGAGGGGTGACCATGCTGCTTCTTTAAAATGTGTGGTCTTGGTTAAAGGTCCACATTCCCCCTGCCTCAGCTGTTTAATCCCTGCCAAGAGTCCCAGCCAGGATTCCCTGGTAAAATGTATTGTGCTTTGTGATGTCAACGGGGTGCTCTGTGTGGCTGAGCTCATGAAAATCATCCTGTTTATATCACTAATGGCTCTTGATCAGAAAAATATGAGTGTAGGTGATTTTCAAGAGTGTAGGTGTTGGGTTGTGTTGGTTTGGGCTGTGTGCCAACTAAGACTAAGGTTGTGGAATGAGTCTTCTTGATGGTGAGACTCCTGGATTACCAACGTCACCACAGAGCTGTTTCACCTGGTATATTGGGACTGCTGCTTGCTCCATGTATGCCAGAGCCAGAGTATAATCCCAGATCACGCTCGGGCATCATTAATTATACCAAGCGTTACTCTCATATTTAGTTGTTTTTTTTGTTTTTTTTTTTTAACTTTCCAGAGCCAAACACTAGTTTTCTCTTTAAATTCTGTAGTATAAGATGCCTGTTGTTTTGAGGAAGTAGGAGGTGTCTTGTCTGTAAGCATTGCTGACTCTGACAAACCTACAACTTTCATTTAGAAGTAGAAAAAGGAGAAAGAAGTGTTGGTGTCCAGAGCCTTTATTTTTATAATCAGTATGGATCCAACTTCTGCTACCACCAATAAGTCCTTTTTTTCCTCTTTCATTTAATAACAGTTTTCTTTGGGTTATTCAGAATAGAGTTTTTTCCTTAACATTCCTTGATAAAGGATATTCCCTTTAATATAAGAAAGTAAAATACCCAAAGCTTGCCAGGCAGGGTGTACTGCTGGTGTATATGGAAACAATTTTGACAACTGAATCCATTCTAGGAATGATTTGCTTAAGCCTCAAAATATCCCTGCTGTCATACTGCTTATTTTACCTTATTCTAGATGTTCATTATCTATTTCTCATTCATAATGACAATGAGATTGATAAAGGGCCAATATGAAAATTTATAGCGAAAAATGGCAGAAAGTGAAAGAATAAGGCATGCATACCACATGATGCTTTTGCCAACTGTACTGATTTGGACACTTTCATAACGTCTCAGATGTGTTGAATCTTTGGCAAGCATCTTTCAACATTTCCTTTTTACCAAGGTCCACTCTAGACCTCCCACCCCATGCCCCCCAGGCCCAAATGGAAATAACAAAAGAGTTCTATAGATAAGCAAATCCCACGTTTTATAAATACAGAAATCTTTTCCTATGGATGCCAGAAGAGGAAGATAGCTAAGAATGCCAAAAGCTACATTCATTTTGAATTGTTGAGGATGTTTAAAATCCAATGGCTAACTGTCCAGAAAGCAGTGGATCAGATGAGTCAAGTCATATTGGAGTCTGGCATGTAGTTAAGGAGCTTATCTTTGCTGTGTCCTGACATTTGAGTTAATAGAGTGGTTTCTAAAGTGGATTTCTTTAACATATTATAGTTCATCTTACATTTGGTTAAAAAATATTTCATTAGTTACTTTGGAGAAATGGTTGAAGTTGGTCTTATGGAGTCAGGGCTTTCAAAATCCATAGTTCTGGCTCATGGCATGTGCTAACACAGTGAAGTGTGATTTTTCCTAGCCAGGTTGAACCCTAAACCTGCCATTTAGAAATATTGTTTATTGTTTTTGTTATTCTTATATTCATTAGAGAGGATTTTAAAAAAAAAAAAAAAAAAAAAAGAAAGAAAAGAAAAGAAAATGACATGTAATACGTTCCAGTGTTTCTTATTCTTATCCCATGGAGTTTTGTGCATTTACCAAAATGATGTTTAGCTATATATTCAATTTCATATCTTGTTTTTACAAATTTAATATTCTATTTTGAGCATTTTTATGTCATTAAATTTTCAAACACCTGGACTTTTTACCTTTGATGTATTACAGAACCAAGTATACCTATTGATTTAGAAGGATTTTCTTTTTTAATTAAGACACTTTTGAAGCTCTTCTTTTGCCTTGGTATACTAATCATGCCAGGGGACTCCAGCACAAACTTGAGCTGTTTGGCCATTTGATCAAGTACAGGTATACTTAGGGTTTGAGGCGAGGGGATTTTGAGGTTGAACTGTGTGTCAGTCTCAGGACCAAGAAGAGAGGAAGGGTTGGAAGCTGAAAATTCACTCCATTTTGAGTCAACAAAAAGTCCTTGCAAGCACAGTCCACAACTCTCCCTTACCCTTCTTTAGCTGCCTCTTCAGCTCTCTCCTACGTACGCTCCTAAGAGAATGGCTGTAAGGACTGTTAGTGATATTTTGGGGATTATTCCATTCTTATCTGCCGCCCTGTCCCCATTTCCACCCTCCTGCTCCCATCAAAACTTGGCATCTCTGCAAACAGGAAACATATCAAGGTATTAGAAGTTGTAAATGTGATGCGTGCAGAAAGAATGAAAAATCAATCAGTTTAGAAAAGTTAAAATTCTTTGGGTAGCATCTTAAAAATATTGAAGTGCTTTGCTGTGTCTTACCTCATATCACGTAGAGGGGGTTCAGAGAGCATTTGCTGAGGGAGTGAGGCCTGACTGAAGCTGTTCTACCCTGTAGAGTGGAGCCACCGTCCCCCCAGGGGTTCTGTGTTTTGCTTAAAATCATCCATTTCCCAGTGAGAAGAGGGCAGGCCCGGCCCTCCTTCTGTTACCCCTGAGAACCCGGAGAGCTATGGATGGAAACTAGTGATGAGAATAACTTAGGACACTTTTGTGATTTTATTTTATTTTTTTATTTTTATTTTTTTGCGGTACGCGGGCCTCTCCGTGCTGTGGCCTCTCCCGTTGCGGAGCACAGGCTCCGGACGCGCAGGCTCAGCG
Organism: Lipotes vexillifer; assembly: GCF_000442215.2. NCBI lineage: Eukaryota > Metazoa > Chordata > Mammalia > Artiodactyla > Lipotidae > Lipotes > Lipotes vexillifer. The sequence continues at coordinate 191,614 of NW_006792928.1, read as the reverse complement.
GCCATGGCTCACGGGCCCAGCCGCTCCGCGGCATGTGGGATCTTCCCGGACCGGGGCACGAACCCTTGTCCCCTGCATCAGCAGGCGGACTCTTAACCGCTGCGCCACCAGGGAAGCCCCACTTTGGTGATCTAATTGTTACTCCTTCTCTCCTGAATACTGTTCATGGGTTTTTCTGCTGCTTTATTCTTAAGCAGATTAAAAAGAAAATCATCCTTGAATATTTCTAGTTTAACTCTTTTGACTAGTGGATGTTGGGAGAGAGCTCAGTGACAAAGGCCAGGGGTGATTTTACTTTCCTTTACCTCTTCCTTTGTTCATCTTCATAGTGTTATGATGAATTCCGTTTCAGGATTCCTTCTGCTTTTTAGCACGATTGACGTGTTTGTTGGGCCTTATCCGGAAATGCAAAGGCTGATTTGATTAGAGGCTTCTTTGTTCCAGGTATCTTGCATCAGAGAGCCTTTATGACAAATGAGAGAGGCGGGTTAGGAGTTTCCTGGAGATAATTTGTGGTCTACACTATAGGGAAAACCTTGCCTTAATTAATTAATCAGACAGAATATATGAATTATAGTCATCTTCATAATCAACAAGATGTTTTTCCTCTTAAAATGCTTAATAAATGTTAAGCAACATATGTACACACACACACACAGAGATATATGCACACATGTATACACATAATACACACACACTACCAATTTCTTGATATCTTTTTCTTGTTTTGATCAAATGCAAAGAAAATCCTAAAAGTAGAAACTAACAGTGTCAATATTTCATGGATTCCTAAAGAGTGAGTGTTTTAGAAGATGGACTCCCTGAAATCATTCTATGAATAAAGTACTTTTATATAAACAACAATTTGGTTAGTTAATTCAATAAAAAGAAAACTAATTGACATAAACATATTTATGTGATTAGAAAGGCATCATATACACTTGAAGTGGAAAGAAAAGATATCAGTTTCCACGTTACTTTTCCAAACTTCCTTTTGGCACCAAATTGATAGAGGTAGCTTGTCACTTTCTTTCTGCATTAACTTCTCCTCTGATTGCCTTGAAACTAGAACCGTTTCTTCTGACCCCTATTCCAATGTGTGATTTTCATCCCCTTTTTTTTTTTTATTTCAAGCATTTTTTATTCACTGCTTCTCGCCTCTCTTTTTCTTCATACTGATCTCATCACTTTTCTGTCTTTTCTGTAATGCCTTCATCACGAGACTGTCCCACATGAAAAATATCAGAGACCCTGGAACCCCCAAATTCTAGATTAAACAAATTAGTTTACATTTAATGTTACTGTTTATAACAGCAACACTGTCAATAAATTCAATGTCTACCATCCATTTGTTAAATGGAGATGAATTTACCTGGGTACAATGGTGGATGGCGTAGTATATTTTTTTTTAAATTAAAAAAAAAAAGTTTGTTTCCCTTATACAGTATGTTGCATCCGAAGATCAAAACAAATCTTGCAGTATTGACCTATAACACCACTCTTCTGCTACCCTCATTAACATAATAACAATAATAACAACTACGGTTATGATTATTATGTTCTTTGAAGTAACAAGCCCAGAGAACTTAATGAAATGGGCTGGCAGGTTATTAAGTACTAACCCTAACCCATCCCTCCCCTTCTTCTTAGGGTGTGGATGCCAAAACTCCTTTTTCCTTTTTTAACTAGCCACACGTGATAAAGTAATTATTTGCTTTATAAAACGAGAATGTGCAAATTATTTTCACGGAACTGAAAAGTTAAAATTGAATTGTGAGGGCTTCCCTGGTGGTGCAGTGGTTAAGAATCCGCCTGCCAATGCAGGGGACACGGGTTCGAGCCCTGGTCCGGGAAGATCCCACATGCTGCGGAGCAACTAAGCCCGTGTGCCACAACTACTGAGCCCATGTGCCACAACTACTGAACCCCACGCGCCTAGAGCCCGCGCAGCAAGAGAAGCCACTGCAATGAGAAGCCCGTGCACTGCAACGAAGAGTAGCCCCCGCTCGCCGCAACTAGAGAAAGCCCGCACGCAGCAACGAAGACCCAACACAGCCAAAAATAAATAAATAAAATAGATAAATTTATAAAAAAGAAAGAAAGAAAATTGAATTGTGTTTCAGAACAAGCACCCATTTTGGCCATAGTATTTACACGCACAATTCAAGCAAACAGCAAAACCAAAAACATCTTTTAAAGGGCTTAGTGTCAGACAGACCCTACAAAGCAAATTATTTTAAAGCAACCAGATGATCTCAGCAACTGAGCAGATAACCGCCTATCTTGTCAATGTGATCTGATCATGTATCATACTATGTAAAGTAAAATCTCTTTGAAAGTTTCATAAAGTTTTCATTTAAATTGATTCTTAGAATAATAGATGTGGCACGATTATAAGAAGGCATAGATGATAGGGTTTGTCTATCAGTTTATCAGGTAAGACACCTCTGAGTTCAGTAATAATAGAATCTGATAGTCTGAAGCCTTCTAGTTCTTCTGTTGTCGAGTAGATTAAGCAATATTTGTGCAATGCATGATAGCACATAACAAGTAATTTAAAAATGGTGTTTTACAAATCACTGTCTTCCACTGTTTATACTTCCAGCATTTCCTTTGATGGGTTAGAAGAATAAACAGCAAGTTGTAATCTTCTTTTTTTTTTTTTTTTTTTTTTTTTGTGATACGCGGGCCTGTCACTGCTGTGGCCTCTCCCGTCGCGGGGCACAGGCTCCGGACGCACAGGCCCAGCGGCCATGGCTCACGGGCCCAGCCACTCCGCGGCATGCGGGATCCTCCCGGACCGGGGCACGAACCCGCGTCCCCTGCATCGGCAGGCGGACTCTCAACCATGGCGCCACCAGGGAAGCCCACAAGTTGTAATCTTAAATTATGGCTCTTTGACAGTGGAAAATGTATTGGAAAAAAACCCCAAAACTATTCAGTCCTGTATTTTCTCCCACATGATCCATCCCTATCTAGAGATGGTAAGCCAGACACCTTCAGAAAAAGAATCTACTCTTGGCTGATTGCTACACTGAATTGGTGACTATCTCGCTCTCTGATAATCCTTCACATCCCTCCACATCGATTTTTAAGGACCCATTACTTGGGCAGTGAACTGAAAGTGTTCTGTTTCAGAATTGAGGTTATTTGACGTTGTACCACCATGACGCTTCAGCTGAATGCTCTTTGCTGCCACAAGGGCACAAATGAAACTTCTCTCTTATACATGTAAGGTTCCATGTGTGGATAGAAAAATGTTGTAACATGCCTTTTATGAGGCTGACATTTACTGTATCATCATAAAAATTGAAGAAAGCAATCTTCGTTGCTTTTAATATATTTTAGTCATGGGTGACTCCAACTTTGTGCTAATACACAGAACAAAAGGTATTTCTGTGGAAGCATATAACATTTTCCTCTATTTCTAACCCTGCACAAGCATCTTAGAACCAAATAAAATTTTGTATGTGTTTCTGTCTTAGCAATGCACTTCACTTTTATTTTTTAACTGCTGTTTTGACATCTAAGGGGTTAGCAATGCTGTCAACTTTTATTTTATGAAACAAACCTGAAATCATCGAAAGTCCAAGACGTGTAGAAACTAAAAGGTAATGTTTAATAAATCGAAGAAAACATAATTGAAGCTCATTAATCTTGCTAAAAAGATTTAGCAAGATTAAGATTTAGCAGTTCATGAAAAATTCCACCAGACTCTCTCCTCACTATGAACATGGATTTCCTTTCAATTTTTGCCCCATTTTAAAAGTGTTTTGAGGAAATTAATTGGCAAAGAGGGACAGCAATGATTATAAATGTATTGCTTGAATAAATACTTCTCCAGGCACTTGGCAGGGGGCAACTGAGAAAAGTTTGGGATAATTTCATTCCGACCCCAGGAAACTGCTTGGATAAGTTCTCTGATGATCTTTCTAGAGTGACTGATACAAAAGTAAAGCATTAAATATCCAGTGGACCCCGGCAAAGTAGAAATTCCCTAATATAATACTGGATATATGCCTTTTTTATTCATAACAAATATCATTTTAAAAGTGGTAATAATTTTACTTCTATTTCTTAGAATCACAGAAATCATAAATGGTATCATTTAGTATAAACCATCCCTCTCCCTGGAGCATTTTAAAGGTGATGAAACTAAGGCTCAGAGATGTTGAGTGGTGGATGCGTTTCATCCCACCAAAAGCATTGTGACATGTTTCAATTGAGCCCAAGTCTGCTTCCCAATCTAGTGTGGTATCTGCTACACTAAGTTACTTCTCAATCACATCTGTGGGCCAAACGTACAGAGCAGTTGGATTTTGTGTTATATGAGATGTCACTGCAAAAATGTAAGAGTGACAGTTTCCCCTTGGGGTGCATTCCATGCTTTGCACTAGTTCACAAAAAATGCAATGAAGAGAGAATGGCTTTCGTAGTACTGACTTGAAGACTATACAACAGCCCGTGTTATCCCTATTACTGGCAGTAAGAAGAGCAGGACCACATCCACCTGTGTTCTGGTTGAAATTTACTCTCTCGTGTTCCTCTGTCACCCACCAAACTAAGCTGTATATTTGTCTTGAGAATTTTGAATTCATAGTGTTTCTTTGTTTTGTTTCGTTTTGCACCAACAAGGAACACTTCCTCCCTAGTATGTATCTAGTTATTTGCACAAGAATTCCTTTGTTTTAATCAAAAAAACCTTACACATGAATTAAGAACAACTTTTGTGGATGTTCTCAGACCTTGTTCAACCCTCGGTCAATCCGATCTTTCATAGGCTTCCCTTTTTGTTTAGGAAATACTTATTGCCCAGATGTGAATGAAGGTGGTTTACCTGTAGTTTACAGACAAAAGCGTCTTGGTTGTATTCAGAGACATCTAAAGTAAAATTCTTAAATCCAATTCAGGCTATCTGAATTTTGTCATTTCTGCTTAGCTATAACACATTTAGTCCATCTTTTATTGAGCAACAGCTATATTCCACAACTATTTTAAGTGCTTCAGAGGAGAGACCAGAGAGAAGGATTTACCTGCTTGGTGTGGGTATGTGGGGTTATTGGGGAGAGTAGGAAACATGTTACAATAAAGGCAATTACAATGAAGCTTTAAATGAGGGCAGGTACAGACTAAAATATGGTAGTTTGTTAATTATTTGATAAACATAATCTCTTTTGTTTGTAAAATACTCAAGGGTTACTTTATTATGTTCATTTGGACTTCATTGAACTTACTAAAAAGAAATTTCTAGTCATTCTCTATTTAATTGACTACAAATCAAGAGGATCAGAAATACTTGCATACTTTGCTAACTCTTCACTAACTTATTTGGGTTATATAACTGAAAGCATGACAATAATAGTAATTAATCGTGTTGATAATAATAATAGCAGTGATCATTATTTTAATGGCCATAATAGATGAGTGATGCTGTGAAGGTCAATACAGCAGTAGAGCCAAGCCCATCTGTCTCATTCTGGTTTTTAAATGACCACCTAATATTATCTAAAAGGAACTGCTTAAACGGGGTGCTTGGGTGGAGAATGATGGGTGGAGATAGGGAGTGAGATATAGACAAAGAATAATGTAAATGTCACCTGTGGTCTAAGATCACTGTCAGCATTGGGGATTTTGGCTGTTGGTCCTACGGCCCCCATTTGGTAGACTTTTCTTTTATTGGTCTTGTTTGAAATGTCTAGTGTAGACTTTCTTACTGAGTACAATTAAAGCTTCTTTAAAGTTCTCATTTCTAGCATTCTATGGTGGTCAGCTTTAATGAGTGCTGAGAAGTGCTCTCATTATATAGTAGGCTTTTGAAATAACCTCCTGTCTCAATCAGTTGCTACACCTTCTTCAAAGCAATTAACATAAGAATAAAGGAGGTTAAATTAGACTTGCGGGCTTTGGTGAAATTAATTAATATCACTTCACCAGTGGGGACAAGTAGATAACCATTTTCATTACTTTACTTGCAAGAGATTATCACATGTGCCGCAAATAGACTAGTGCAAAGTTATCCATGCTGAATATCTTTTCAGTCTATATATTGCAAGAGATATGTCATTAATTTTAATTTCTCAAGATTAAAAAGTTTCTATTCATTGGTGAATTGAGCTGGGTACAAGTTGGCTATTAAATACTGACAACTGCTTGAGTAGGATGAAAATTGAAAAATATTTCTTCGTGGTATAGAAAAGGAAAAGTAAAATTTATACTCCATTAGATAATAAGCTATCAGTTCTAGACAAATGATGAGTGATTTATATTTTCATGCTTATTTTTACACGTAAAAGATGAAATGTCATGTAGCCATGATAGTTTTCTGAATTCTGGAGCTATAAATGCCAGCAATTTAAATGTATTGATGAATAGTTTAGTAAATTCTTAACAATATATAGTATATATTTATTTTCTAGATAATAACATTAGATAGTTCTAATGTTATAAATGAAATGTAACTTTTCAAAATTGTGGCCATTTTCCTTTGATTTACTCTGTAACCCAGTAATCATCGTAGCATCATAACTTTCGTTTTCTTTCTCAAAAGAATTAAACATTAAGCTCTCTCAAAAACACTGTCGCTTTAATTTTACCCTAATACACTGACAAATTAAATGGATTCCTCTCCCTGCCACTGTAGCGTAATACAAATTTACTGTACATTACAAAATACCACACGACTATTTGAGATTAATTTGACTATAGGGGCACTTGTTACCAAAATGATCCGATATTTATTTTTTTAAGTTGACTAGTCAAGTCAGTCAGAACGTGTTTTTTGTTTTGTTCTTTTGCGGTACGCGGGTCTCTCACCGTTGTGGCCTCTCCCGCTGCTGAGCGCAGGCTCCGGACGTGCAGGCTCAGCGGCCACGGCTCACGGGCCCAGCCGCTCCGCGGCACGCGGGATCCCCCCGGACCGGGGCACGAACCTGCGTCCCCTGCATCGGCAGGCAGACTCCCAACCACTGCGCCACCAGGGAAGCCCAGTCAAAACATTTTTAATTCAACATGTAGAGACTAAGGACTAAGTTCCAGGCCTAATCTATTTCTCCCGTCTCACATACTCACTTCCTTTAGAGCAAAATAGTAAGTTCAGATGTTCTTGAGTGAACACATGCTCATTTTGATCAGAATGAAAGGAATTTTTGCTAATGAATTTCTGAATATGTTTAGTCCTGTGAGCTAAACATCCTAACGTAAAGTTATTACCTTGCTCCTTTCTAATCTCTTAGAGATAAAGAAAATTTGATGGCTTTCAAAATAGTCAAAATGTCATATTATTTTAGACATTGAGGATGTCATTTTGTACATTAACCTGTGACATTTTACCTTTTTGTTAATCTTTCCGTTTTACCTTCTATTACAGTTAACTATGGATTAAGATAATGAATTGAATTGGGTATAGTGTCTAACATAATTGCCATGTCCTTAGTAAAAGTTATTGTTTATGGGTCTGGTGGTGGGTTGACTAGAAATCCTCGCCAGTTTCACATTTTCAAGATGAATACACTGTGAGCAGAATGGTAAATCCACTACTTAAGCCATATTAACTATTAACGTAGACCTAGGGTGACCAGTTGCCCCCTGTTTGCCGAGGCCTGCGGGAGTTCCCAGCCCAGGGGACTTTCAGTTTTAAAACCAGGACTGAAGGAGCACAGGGGTTGCTAGACTTTCAGCAGTAAAACCAGGAAAGTCCTGGGCAAGAGGTAGGAGTGGGTGACCCCACCAAGCTCACTGCACAAAGTAATTCCAGTGAATCCAGTTTGCGAGCCATCATCTGATTTGCCCCTACCAGGACATGATTTCTATGAACCTGTAGATTTAGCCACTGACAACTAAGATAAAAGATTTTGCTTAATGAAGGAGACACATAGTATAGAGTCCCGTGATGATATTAACATGACAACAACAAAGGACACCACTTAGTAATCACAGGGCGGAATCTTTTTGAGATTTAGCCAAAGATGACTCTCTGAAACATTTCTTGATATCCTCCCCTCAGAAAGGCAGAATTTACCTTTCCTTCCTTCTTACACCCAACGTGCCCTCTACCAAAGTTATTATAATGCTGGTGAACTTCACTATTTATTTGTCTCCCTCTTCTAGACTGTGAGCTTCTTGAGGAGAATAGAAGCCTTCTTTTATTTATCTTTGTACCCCAAGTATCTAGTGCATTTAATGAATGAATGAATTGCCGATATATTTTCTACTCTTCAAAAGAATACAATACAATACATGGGTTTTATTATCCCTATTTTACTGATGAGGAACTCAAAGGTCCAAGATGTTATGTAACAAGCACAAGAACACAGTGTTAATAAATGATGAAGCCAAAGATGGAAAATCATATCTGTCTGATTGCGAAGCCCATTCTCTTCTCATTGCTCTGTGTTAAGTAGCTCTGGCCACCATCACTACTTGGAAGACCCCCCCCTCCTTTCAGGCAGGATAGTAGGAATCAGCAGTACAGATGAAGATCATGTTAGTCTGGTCATGGATACTGATTAAGGTTTTCCGGTAATCTGCATAATAGATTTTATAGATAATTACTGTAGAAAAGAAGTGACTAAATAAAATATAATCAATGCTGGTATGTTAAACAGAGAAATCAAAATGCATGCTACAGTCAGGCAAATAAAAGATTCTTTATCTGTTCTCTTGTGTTACCAATAAACCTTTTTTTTTTTTTACATCTTTATTGGAGTATAATTGCTTTACAGTGGTGTGTTAGTTTCTGCTTTATAACAAAGTGAATCAGTTATACATATACATATGTTCCCATGTCTCTTCCCTCTTCATCTCCCTCCCTCCCACCCTCCCTATCCCACCCCTCTAGGTGGTCACAAAGCACCCAGCTGATCTCCCTGTGCTATGCAGCTGCTTCCCACTAGCTATCTATTTTACATTTGGTAGTGTATATATGTCCATGCCACTCTCTCACTTTGTCCCAGCTTACCCTTCCCCCTCCCCATATCCTCAAGTCCATTCTCTAGTAGGTCTGTGTCTTTATTCCCGTCTTACCCCTAGGTTCTTCATAACATTATTTTTCTTGGATTCCATATATATGTCTTAGCATACGGTATTTGTCTTTCTCTTTCTGACTTACTTCACTTAGTATGACAGACTCTAGGTCCATCCACCTCACTACAAATAACTCAATTTCGTTTCTTTTTATGGCTGAGCAATATTCCATTGTATATATGTGCCACATCTTCTTTATCCATTCATCTGATGATGGACACTTAGGTTGTTTCCATCTCCTGGCTATTGTAAATAGAGCTGCAATGAACATTTTGGTACATGACTCTTTTTGAATTATGGTTTTCTCAGGGTATATGCCCAGTAGTGGGATTGCTGGGTCATATGGTAGTTCTATTTGTAGTTTTTTAAGGAACCTCCATACTGTTCTCCATAGTGGCTGTATCAATTTACATTCCCACCAACAGTGCAAGAGGGTTCCCTTTTCTCCACACCCTCTCCAGCATTTATTGTTTGTAGATTTTTTGATGATGGCCATTCTGACTGGTGTGAGATGATATCTCATTGTAGTTTTGATTTGCATTTCTCTAATGATTAATGATGTTGAGCATTCTTTCATGTGTTTGTTGGCAGTCTGTATATCTTCTTTGGAGAAATGTCTATTTAGGTCTTCTGCCCATTTTTGGATTGGGTTGTTTGGTTTTTTGTTATTGAGCTGCATGAGCTGCTTATAAATTTTGGAGATTAATCCTTTGTCAGTTGCTTCATTTGCAAATATTTTCTCCCATTCTGAGGGTTGTCTTTTGGTCTTGTTTATAGTTTCCTTTGCTGTGCAAAAGCTTTGAAGTTTCATTAGGTCCCATTTGTTTATTTTTGTTTTTATTTCCATTTCTTTAGGAGGTGGGTCAAAAAGGTTCTTGCTGTCATTTATGTCATAGAGTGTTCTGCCTATGTTTTCCTCTAAGAGTTTGATAGTTTCTGGCCTTACATTTAGGTCTTTAATCCATTTTGGGCTTAGTTTTGTGTATGGTGTTAGGGAGTGTTCTAATCTCATACTTTTACATGTACCTGTCCAGTTTTCCCAGCACCACTTATTGAAAAGGCTGTCCTTTCTCCACTGTACATTCCTGCCTCCTTTATTAAAGATAAGGGGACCATACGTGCTTGGGTTTATCTCTGGGCTTTCTATCCTGTTCCATTGATCTGTATTTCTGTTTTTGTGTGGAGCTGGAGGAATCAGGCTCCCTGACTTCAGACTATACTACAGAGCTACAGTAATCAAGACAGAATGGTACCAATAAACCTTTTTTTTAATTGAAATATAGTTGATTTATAATATTGTGTTAGTTTCAGGTGTATAGCAAAGTGATTCAGTTATATATGTTTTTCATATTATTTCCCATTGTAGATTATTACAAGATATTGAATATAGTTCCCCATGCTATGTAGTAAATCCTTGTGCTTATCTATTTTATGTATAGTAGTTTGTTAATCTCATATGCCTAATTTATCCCTCCCCCCCTCCCTTTCTCCTTTGGTAACTGTAAGTTTGTTTCCTATGTCTGTGAGTCTGTTTCTGTTTTGTAGTTGGAGATTCATTTGTATTATTTTTTAGATTCCACATGTAAGGGATATCCCATAATATTTGTCTTTCTCTGTCTGACTTACTTCACTTAGTATGATTATCTCTAGTTCCATCCATATTGCTGCAAATGGTGATATTCTATTCTTTCTTATGGCTGAGTAATATTCCATCATATATATATTAATATATATATATATATATATCACATCTTCTTAAACTAATCATCTGTTGATGGGCACTTGGGTTGCTTCCATGTCTTGGCTATTATAAAGAGTGCTGCTATGAACACTGGGGTACATGTATCTTTTCAAAGTAGAGTTTTCATCTTTTCTGGATATATGCCCAGGATTGGGATTGCTGGATCATATGGTTGCTCTACTTTTAGTTTTTTAATGAACCTCCATACTGTTCTAATAAATTCTTGTTTTAGACACAATGAACCAGCTGTACCTTAACAGACCTTTAATTAACCCTAACTCACTGCATCCTCACCCTTCTCCTGCATCTTCTCCTATATATTGCATCACAGCTTTTTACTTATTAACTGGGAACTGAAGATAACAAAGTATGTCAATATTATAAAGTACATTAAGACAGCACAGACCTGCATGAAGAATATATTTATACTAACACCTTTTCTTTTACACAGTGATGAACTAATAATGAAACCAAACCAAACAAAAAAAGACTTTCCTGGCTGCTTGGAAAACATTTGTATACAAACTTTCATAATAATTAGCTCTTGGTATAATGTCACCATAGAAATGTGGCGGTTCAGACAAATTCACAACATGCACAGGAAACTAACTATCTGAAAATAAACATGCATACGACTTGTTTCTATGACATGAAAACAAACAATGACCCACATTCATTAAGGTTCATTATGCAGATGTGGTAGGAAATTTAAAGACATCACAAAATATTTGCCAGGAATTAAATGTTTAATGTTTCAGATCCTCAGTGCAAAATGAGATAGAACATATAAACGTGTACACAGAGTAAATACATTCTTTGAGTACCTATATAGTGAGGACTTACTATGTGCAAGGCACTGCATTTCAGGAATGTGTTAATGGAAATTGTGTTCAAATAAAATTAAATTTGTTAGTATGCTCATTTGTTATATGTTACATTTCAAAAGAAAATGATTATAGGTGAAATGTGTTGTCAGTGACAAGATCACTGCAAAGTATTTCCTTTTAACATAATCAAAATTAATGTAACTCGGGCTTCCCTGGTGGCGCAGTGGTTGAGAGTCTGCCTGCCGATGCAGGGGACACGGGTTCGTGCCCCGGTCCGGGAAGATTCCACATGCCGCGGAGCGGCTGGGCCCATGAGCCATGGCCGCTGAGCCTGCGCGTCCGGAGCCTGTGCTCCGCGACAGGAGAGGCCACAGCAGTGAGAGGCCCACGTACCGCAAAAAAAAAAAAATTAATGTAACTCCTTTTTGGAGGTAATAAGGTGATTTGGGATCTTGGGAAATGATGCTATTTTTATTCTACTAAGAAGCCCATTCATGTGCATCAAGCAACATTGATAAATATTTAGATTTTTCAACACTGTACCTTAAATATCTGATTTTCAGCACTTTAACTTAGGTATCTATGTCTTACTCATTTGCAGATGAGGCAAGTAATCTGTCTTCACGTGAACGTCAATAATACAGGAACTTGTGAGCTATTGATGAGTGTAATCTGTTTTACTTAGTCAAATTATATAATAAGCCTGGAAGAAACCCAAGCTAGCATCCTGTTTAGCCCCTGCTGTTAGACTAGTAAACATAAATAGACAATTCTCTATATTCATATAAAAATGGGTCTAAAAGTTGAACATACAAAAGTCACATAGTAGACTTATACCCCCCAAAGTAAACTTCTAAAAGCCACAGTTTGCATCTCACTGTTTAAAGCTACGTTCTATCATATACTTCCATAATGTGTATGCATTTCTAGTTTTGCTCTTCTTCAAAACTAAATGTACTGTAAGCTCCCTTAAGTCCTGTCTACATTCATTTAATATATGTACAGTAAATTTACAGTTTCACACACGAAAATGCAGTGCGTGTAAAATAGTCAAATTGTAAGAGCGTCAAGGATTACCTGAACCTAAACCTTGTATAACGATGGAACTTTGACTTTTAAAATATTTCAGGATAGTTCTTCCAGTTTCATATAATACATCTTGAATACTTACTTATTTGTGTATCAAGCCAATTCTAAGGGTTTGACATTTGTCATCTGATTGAATCCTTTTAATCACCCTTTGAGTGAGGTTCTATTACTAACCTGTTACTCTTTTAAATGAGGAAATAGATTGACCCAGGCTGGTAAGTAGTAAGTAGATCCCAGCTAGCCTTCTTCCAAAGCCCCTCTGCTTAACCACTGTTAGAGAAAAATTCAAAGAAATATGATAAAATTTAGACTTAATGGCTTGAGACGGACTTCATATGTCTTAAGAGAGACAGTACACAGAACTTTGTAGTTCTTTGTAGTTCAGTGTTCAACATAGTTCAGTAGTTCAGAATTTCCCAGTTCAGTGTGGACAGATAAAGAGTCAGAGAAAATGAATGCTACACACACAGTAATGTACCTGGTAAAACAAATCAAGGGAGACCTCAAGTGAACAGTCAAATTTTAAACAGGAAAAATTGGTGGAGTGGAAAAAGCATTCCAAGGATCAGAGATAGAAAAATCTGCTGTCTTCATATAGCAGGAATATACATAATTTCAAGAAAAGAACCCATGTGCGGATAGGGAGGAAGATAAAATTGGATTCGTAGTCCTTCCTGTAAAGGACTTGAAATGCTGAGTTGAAGAATCGAACTTAGTTGGTAAGTATTGGAGACTCTGCGATGCTATGTTTAGCAGGGGAGTTTGGAGCATTTAGCCTATTAAGATGAACTAGACTGGCTGTGTCAGTATTATGTACTTGGAGAGTATAAATTTAAATATATTTTCCCCGAAAGGAAGTGTTTACCCTAAAACTTGAGTACTGTACTTTATTCTACCAGGATACCAGGAACTGTATATTTCAGTTATCTCCCATTCAAATGGACAGTTGACTGTTCTTTTCAGTTCCTAATAACTCTTCATATGCTTGCAAGTAGTTATTCATTCTCCACTATCCCTTTTGATGGAAAAAACATCCAGTGCATTGACATCAGAAGAACTTACTTTTTGTCTTTTAAATAATTTATTTCCGTGCACCTCTATTTTTTCCCCCCAATCTTACTGAATAAAGAAGTAAAATAGGATACAGTCCATTCATGTGAACTGAATTCATTACGTCCCAGTCAGTGACTGGAAGCATTTGATAATGTGCCAAAATATCTTGAGTTCTCCGTCCCATTTCCCACTGTTTGACTTGAGGTGGTGACATAGTTGAGAGAAATTCAGAGTAGGGAGAGCCATGGTCAGATGGCTGTTCTGAAAAAGTCAGTTGTAGGCATGGCCATGGTTTTGAGTGTCCTGCTGGTTTTCCTGCCAATTCAAAAAATGTGTGTTTTTTTTTAAATTTTAAAAATAGGGCAATCATACTTCCCTATCATGTCAATGTAACCAAAAGATGTGTTTCTTCCATGCTTGGATGGCTCATGCCCTAGTTACCATGTCTGGAGATTAATAGGAGCCATAATGCTATTATTTTCAGTAACAGCAGCAATACCTAATTTAAGCCCACTCTAACAGCCGATAGGTTTCTCTCTCATTAGTATCTGGGCCATCATTTTACTTGTCTCCACTTCTTAAAAAATCTTTTCTAAGAGTAACACTTTTTGGTTTCCAGTTGAATTTCAACTCATTGGAACAGATCACACCCATTAATTTGTTGAACATCTTGAATCTTTTGCCTTCATTATAGCCTTTGCCTGTTTAACTTATATGTATAATCATACACAGGTACCCTGACCCCAGTGAGTCCAATGAGTGAAAGTCAGGCATACTTGTAGCAATTAACTGACTTTTTTCTTTTCATTTTCTTTTTTTTTTTTTTACTTTTCACCTATTATTCTCTTACTGTATAAGTGACTAGTAGTATGGTACTCTGTGTGGTTATTCTTCCTTACTGTATATGATATTTTCATATATGATTATGAAATTATATATGATATTATTGTACTTTCAGTCCAAGGTCATAGACATGAACATATTCTAGTGTACTTGAGAAAAGAATTAATTTGTAAGGTGAAAAAATGCTACTTTCTTTTATAACACTTCTGTGATATATTGACCATTACGCTTGCAGAAAAAAAAAAATTGTAAGCGAGTGTGATCTTTGGGATCATACTTGTAAAGTAGTCTTGGTCTGAGAATAGGTAAGAAACATAAGTTTTGCACCAGTCAAGAATTGTTTTGATATTAAAAATACAACCTGGGGCTTCCCTGGTGGCGCAGTGGTTGAGAGTCTGCCTGCTAATGCAGGGGACACGGGTTCGAGCCCTGGTCTGGGAGGATCCCACATGCCACGGAGCAACTAGGCCCGTGAGCCACAACTACTGAGCCTGCGCGTCTGGAGCCTGTGCTCCTCAACGAAAGACCGCGATACTGAGAGGCACGCGCACCGCGATGAAGATTGGCCCCCGCTTGCCACAACTAGAGAAAGCCCTCGCACAGAAACGAAGACCCAACACAGCAAAAATAAATTAATTAATTAATAAACTACTACCCCCAACATCTTCTTTAAAAAAAAAAAAAAAAAAAAAATACAACCTGTAGAAATTACTTACTCTGGAACTGAATTATCATGTATTGCTTGTTAACATCCTGTTTCTGACATTTTTATTACTGGCAGAGAAACCAGCTTTGGATACAGTGGAAATGCTATCAGTCTATACCCACTGATTAATTAACTGCCAGGCATTGGCTGGATAAAGAAATACTTCCTTGGGAACATCCACATGCTCTTTGCTATTACAAGAATCAGAAGGGAAGAGCCACAGAGATTTTTAGCTGAACTTCCTGCGATTAGACCAGAAAACTGCCATCTGCAGGAATTAAATGACCTCCTCAGAGCCACAGAGCTTGTTAGAGGCAGAACTGACATTGGGCTCAGCTGTTCTGTCTCCCAAATCCAGTGTTGCTTTCATTCCAATTCTTCTCATGTTCTATAGCAAACCTTGAGTCCTGAAGTTAGGGAAGTAGTCAATATTTAATGCAGAACACTACTTTGGGGACCCAAATTAAAATCACAACCAAACGCAGAATATCCTCACTAAGTAGCAATTTTGTGACTGAAGAACTTCAGACAATGAATTCCCTGGAACACACCTTAATAAGTGTGCTACAGAAAAATAGTGAGGGGAGGATCATTCCATGGGCAAAATTTGGCAATTATTTCCCTTTCCTGGAGATTCACAAAGCACTTGATGGTATATACAAGAATGAGAATTCCTGAATTAAAATAACCTACTGACTTTTTAAGTCCAATGTTTCTCAAGACATTTGCCAATGATGTTTATTTTGTTCCCCAAACACCTATTTACTTTTAGAGTTGGGTTCTTTTGGAAATATTAAACTAAACACAAATGAATAAGTCAAAAGGAGAATCCCAAAATAGGAGTCTTGTAAATTTCTTCTTGCATCCATATTTCTAGTAATATAGTGGGAGCAATCATACCTGTTCTTCCTTGATCGTGTTAAAAATTATAGTCATTGGCTTATTAGTTTTATTTCAGTTCCTCTTAGAATAAGGTGTTTTTTTCCTTAAGTTTCAGCAAAGTAAAAGTTGTAGTCACTATATTAGAATTTGGGGTTTTAATATATAGTTTCGTGAGACTTGTGGTTTTCAATATGACATGACTGAAAAGATTTTATGATGCTTAAAAGATGTAGTCAGTTTATTAAAACTTAGTCATGAGTAAAATAATTTTGTAACATGCCATTAGTTGTATAATACCTGCGTCTGATGCTCCCTTTTCCTTTTCACAATATATTGGTTTCCTTCTAGAAGTCAAATCTCAAATGCTCTAGAGCTATACGGAAGATTATTCTGCCACCTGGAATATCTCTAATGTTGTCATGGAGAAGGCAGCTGGTGCTGTCTCCCAAGTGTATACTGGTTTTTATTTTCCCATATAAAAAATAGAATAGTAAGTAGTTATGGGAAGGCTTATGGAAATGAAAACTGTTGTAAATTTGTAATTGACATAAAATTTATATAGGAAAAGTTATTGCTCTCCTGGAAGCAACGGTGCTTTGTCATAACTTAGTTTAGAATAAAAAATATGTACCTTCTCGAAACTGATTTATAGAGCACATACTTTGACAAATATCTAAGGAAATTCATAGGTAAGTTTCAGAACCAAAAAAAGAAAATGACAAAGTGAACTATACTTTTAGCATAATTAATACTTAGCCTTTTATTTTTATAATAATAATTTATTATTCCAACCAGTTCGAATAGGCAATTTAATTGATTAAACCCTTTAGCTATTGTTTATGTAGAACAATAATTCTGACTTTATAAAATTAGCTTTAAATTTTTGGATCAGCTCCATCAAGAAACATACTGTTGTGAAGGGCAGACACATTTGAGAACCTCACCATTTCTGCATGTATGACCAGAAGCCAACAGAGTCTATTGCCATGTTTATTTACTCTCTGTTTTACTGTGTTATGTCAGTTGACAGTATTCAGGCGAATGTTGATGTAAATTGCCATAAAGCGAGGAAACACAGGCTATTGGGCTGTCAGGGCAGCTCAGCTCAGAACAGCACAGTTTAAGAAAAGCGTCTGCAGAAAGATTGTGTCAAGTCTTTGGAAATTGACTCTAAATGCAAATTGGCCTCAACTCCGCAGTCTCTGGAACAAAAGTGATGGCAAGGGAGGAGCCACCAAACAAGCCGAGCGCACTTTTAGGCATAACTGCTTTCATGAAGACAAAAATAGGGTCCCATTTGTCCATTCATAAGAGATACTCAGACTCGACACTCTCCCATCCCCCTGTTTTATTGGAGCCTGCAATGTTCCCAGGAGAAGGGTTCCCTCATTCTGATTCTTTTGAATGTTTGCCCTCCTTCCTACACAGGGAAGTCTTCCAACCCTCCCCACTTTGTAGGGTTAGAAGGAGAAGCTGCCTCTGACACCGCTCTCTTCTGTTACCTCTGTACCTTTATGCTGATGAAGGGCTGTTATGTTTTACTTCAGTTTGAAACTTGGTAGTGTTTCTTGCTGATTCATCACGCCCTGTAGCCGGGAACCTGGTCTAAATTCCTGTTATAAAACTGCAGGCTCTTCTAATTTGCTTCATGAATAAAAATGAATTCTAGAATCCCTAGCTCACAGGGACAGGGGAACAAACCAGAAGGCACATAACCATTTTTAAAATTTTTATCATGCCTATACTCAGACCTCCTTAAATGTTGCCCACATTTAAGGAGTTCTTTTATTTAAGAGATAAATACATAGGGAAAAACTTTTCATCACCACTATTTTTGCTTCTGCTCTGACTCATCAAAATAGGATGATTCTCTTTTTCCTTTCTCAAGAGGTATCCCACTTTTAAAAAGAGCAGTAGGAGGGCTTCCCTGGTGGCGCAGTGGTTGAGAGTCCGCCTGCCGATGCAGGGGCCACGGGTTCGCGCCCCGGTCCGGGAAGATCCCACGTGCCGCGGAGCGGCTGGGCCCGTGAGCCACGGCCACTGAGCCTGCGCGTCTGGAGCCTGTGCTCCGCAACGGGAGAGGCCACAACGGTGAGAGGA
>NW_006792928.1:166910-173294 GCF_000442215.2 Lipotes vexillifer | reverse complement strand
AAAAAAAAAAAAAAAAAAAAAAAAAAGTAGTAGGAAAGAAAGTGATTTTAGCAGGGGTTTACTTTCTATATTGATAAAAGACTTACATTTTGATGGAACTGAGGTGTCCTCATCTTCTGTGCATATTTTTCTGCTTTCCTTCTTCATATATTTTTCTATTATTCAGAAAGCAATGAGAGGTATTATTTGGGGAAGTCATCCTAAAACACCATTTTTTGATAATTAACCATTTCTTCAAATGTGCAGGGGGAGAACCTAACTAATTCTCAAATTCATACAGCCGTCTTTAGTCAATTCTTAATACTGATTTTTCTCTTGACAGTATATCAATTTGAATACTGTATTGTGAGATATCTACTAAACTAGCTGTGAGAGCAGAGAGGTAATTAGGTAGGTGGTAAAGTTTTATGATAGTTTTGACTCTATTGACCTTTGCAGAAAAAACATAAACGTACCCTAGTTCTAGGCAAATCCAGCTGACAATTAAATGCATTTTTTTCTAAAGTTAATTTTTGACTTTGAGATCATTGTAGTTCCACATATAGTTGTAAGAAATAATACAGAGAGATCCCAGACACCGTTTACCCAGTGTCCCCCAGTGGTAACATCCTTTTGAACTATAGTACAGTATCACAAGCAGGATAGTGACATTGCTTCAATCAAGAGTCAGAACATTCCTATCACCAAAGGAACGTGGCTATAAAAGAGCATTTAAATAGATTTTGAGGACTATTTCATCTCGAAATTCTTTAATACTAAGTATTCTTTCATCTGGACAAACTAACAATGCAATTTATAGGAAACATGATATGACTTGGGGTCAATGACCCTGAATTCACTCCTCAGCTCTGTCACTATAAACTGGTTTCATCACATTTGGGGAGTCATAGCCTCATTGTGCTTTAATTTATTGTTTTGTAGGGACTTGGTCTAAATCAGTGATTCTCAACTAGAATGAGAGTAAGGGATGTGTCTCCTCCTCTTATGGAGACTTGCCAGGAGCTTGGATTGGCAGAAGGTTTTCCAGACACAGCCCAACACCTTTCCCTCCGTCCCTCCACTTCGTCCTCTGTCCCCCGCTCCACCTCCATCATATGCAGATGCTGATTTATGTTTGCCCCTAGACTTCCAGGATTTCAACTCCCTCAATCCTCCATGGAGAATTACTTATAAAATTGAATATGTTACAATTAAATAAGGTACTAGTGGGCTGTAGATGTACAGTTGACCAACAACTAATCTCAAGCATCTCTGAGCTATTTTTTGTCTTTAAAATAATGATTTAAATAAAAAATCTACAAAGAACACTGAAAAGCTTTCCACTTTACAGCATCCGGCTCGTGACTCATAGGAGTGGAGGAAAATGTGCTCAACCTGTGAGCCAAGTTCAGAGGGGTGTCTGTGGAAGATCGCCTCCAAGAATAAGTGAGAGAAAGGGGATCTGAGGCAATGTAGTTCTTACCAGGGAATTTCCAACAGAAATTGAATCACTCAGATTGAGAACCTAAAGCAATTGAGCCCCTCATCAGGAGAATTTGACCCTGTCTGATGACTATTTTTCAAAGACATTTTAGTATTTATAGTTTATTTTTTTTTAATTTTAGAAATAGGGAGCTTTCTCTATAACTTTGATGTCCCATTTCCAAAACAGATTAATTGTAAACTTGTAGCATAAAAAGAAAGATACAGTGTGTTTTTATCATTATAATGGCTGTGTTAAATATTTCTTTCCAGGATTCAGCCTAGCTTACTAAACCTCCTTAGTTTTACACTTTGGGTTGGTCCTCGCTCCCTGAGTGTGGCAGATACAAGTTACCAACATGGCTCCTTTCTATTTCTTTCCTTAAGAAGCCAAAACCTATGGCTAAAAGAGAGAAAAAAACCCTTAGGGTTTCAAACTATACCTAACTAACGTTGAAATAAAGAAATGAGTCTGAACTCAGAACTAACGAGACAGGGAAAAGAAAAGGAAATAAAGTTTTGCTGTATCCCATTAGGGATGTTACATTACAGAAAAATTAAGGAATGCCAGAAACAATAACATAATCTCCAAAATGACAGCTCAATGAGATTTTTAGATCCACATTAGAATGAGCCAAGTCAGGGAGGTGAAGCCAGGAATGTTGAGGAGAGAAAAGTATTGGCCTGTGTGTCAGCCTTCAGGTTTAGAATAACTCAAAAGATATAAAAAATCTGTATTTAGATACAGGATTGTTTGTGGCACCCGTGATTGCAACTTAAGAGCTCTCCAGAGCTAAGGGAAGGTGCTGTAAACCTGGACACCTGCTTTCAAGTAAGATCCTCTAATTCTAGAAGGCAAGTGACCCAGCCATCCTCAGAGATAAAATGCACGGAGGGAGGTCTAAGTGGGGGGAGCCCCGGGGACTGGAAGGGCAGACCAGCTCTGGCTTGAGAGCATCCAGTGATGTCTCGGGGGAGGTGGAGGAAGATATACTCAATTTATGGGCAGCTTCAGAGCGGTGCATAAGGCAGATCATTTGGTTTTAATGACCCAGTGATACCACAGAGGACAGGAAGTGTAGCAGTTACCACCAAAGTAAGGAACTGATTTGTATTAACCCATTGTCGGCATCCGGATGCAAGAACCTGTGTGGTGCCAGCAGCTAAATCCTTCATATTCTCAATCCCGAATGAGTGCCAGATTCAGGAGAGTTGGGGATTATTGATATTTCTTTTAAAAATCCTGATCTATATAAAGATATATCAAGCACATTCAACCATCTTCAGTATACCACTCTATAGTAATAAAATAGAAAAGATAGTATGGATCATTAGCAGGGAGATGAGAAGCTACAAAGAACTGGTAAAATCTAAAATGTATTATCATTGATCTTTATTGTACTGGAGAAAAAAACAAGCCAGCTCTTGGCTCCGGAGGGAGACACTATCTATTTTCCAAGGTTGCTCCCTACACAACACAGTTGAGGAGGTAAACAGGAGCAAAAAGGCAGGTATTACCTCTGGTCGCAAGAAGCAAAGAAATACAAAGAGACCGTAAAGGATTATCTCCCAACAGTTAATAAATGTATTATTATGATAGTTACTCAATACATTTTAAAACTATAAAAATAAATATATTACCATGACCAACAGTTCATTAAAGGCTGAAACAAGATTGTTCTGGTATCATCTGTGAGAATTTTAGATGAGCTTATCTTATTTCAGATTGATAATGGATGGGTGGATGGATGGATGGATGGATGGATGAATGGATGGATGGATGGATGGATGGATGAATAGATGGATGGATGGATGGATGGATGGATGGATGCTAAAGGATTATGTGCACTGAAGGAAAATGTAACAGAGCACCATCCTATAAAGTCACTTGAAGTTATTTTGAAAGGAGCAAAGAACAAAGGAAAAACCGGAAACCACATATGGGATTAGCAAAGCTGAGCATGAGCCTGAACTCATTGGGAGGAGAAAGAGCTATTAAAGAGCTTGTCAGACTAGACAGATGATCCATTACCAGTGGAAACCGAGTGGCTCAAAACCATTAGCCAAGACTGTAATCCTCTCAGGCTGGGACCGGGCTCAGTGCCTGGAGAGACGGTCAGGGTCCACCTAGGAGCAGTTATTGCTTCTTACATGACGATCATGAGAACGTCACTGGGTCCAAACCACAAACTTTTCTTGTGAAAAATGGAGCAAATGGTTCAAAAGAATCCTAGCTGTAGCCAGCCTGCAGCTCCTGAGTACACAGAAGCCCTTTTTACAACAGTTGTAATTGTGCTAGACTTTTATTATCACAATGTGTGAATGAAAGATTTTATTTTAAAAAGAATTCATTACAGATATTTTGGGGAGGAGGAGCGTGGGTGTCATTGTTTGTAGAAATGGTGTTTTTATGTGTTTGATGCCACCACTGTCCCTGAATCATCGTGATCAGAGACAACACAGGGACGTATTTAAGGGCACAGAATGAACACACACTGCCTGGGTTCGATCCTTAGCTCGACTTGCTTATTAGCTATGTGGCGTAGACAATTTACTTAATATTGGGGGGCTTCAGTTTCTTCATCCGTAAAATAGGGATAAAAATAGCACTTACATCACAGAGTTGTTAAGTTCAAATGAGCTATTATATGTAAAGCACTTTGACAGTGTCTGGCACATAGCAAGTACCACCGCCCTAAACACGTCTTTCTCAGTCTTCATCACTTCCTTCTGTTATCCTCCGGGCTTCGTGTGGGTACACATGTGCAGTAAAGTATCCACAGGCCTGGGGCAAAGATTGATACAGGGTGGTTATGTAGCTGCAGCTGTGGAAGAGGAGAAGTGGGCTTCCCTAACACACTGACCAGTTCTTACAAAGAAAATGGGAATTCGCTTTGAATGTTACATGGGAAGGGAAATCCTGAAAGGGCAGAACAAGGCTACTGATATTTTTTTATTGAAGTATAGTTGATTGGCAATATTGTTCATTTCAGGTGTACAGTAAAGTCATTTGGTTTTATCTAAAAGACATATAAAACATAGACTATTCCACATATAAGTGACATCATATAATATTTGTCTTTCTCTGTCTTACTTCACCTTAGTATGATAATCTCTAGGTCCATCCATGTTGCTGCAAATAATATTTTTAATGAAAGAAAAAGAAGAGTGAATTGACTAAAATACATAGAAAATTAAAGCTAGAGCTAAGATATGTGGTCCTTCAGTGCTCATTATAATTTTCAAATACCTTGTGGCTTTTTCCACCTGTGCCACTCACCCCACCTGGAATGCTTTGCTCCATAACAAGTCTCCTTGAATTGGCATTATCCCCATCTTTCAAAGCACAGAACGAAACTGCCTTTATTCCCAGCTACAAGGATTTACCAAAAGCTTCTTTTTATAAAGGTCCTTTTATTTTTATTTATTTTTTTAAATATATGTTTATTATCAAGATTTATGCCGTGACTCGCAAACCTCAAGGCACTTTTTTTTTTTTTCAAATTTATTATTTTTGGCTGGGTTGGGTCTTTGTTACTGTGTGCGGGCTCTCTAGTTGTGGAGAGCGGGGGCTACTCTTCGTTGCGGTGCGCAGGCTTCTCATTGCGGTGGCTTCTCTTGTTGCGGAGCACGGGTTCTAGGCGTGCGGACTTCAGTAGTTGTGGCTCATGGCCTCTAGAGCACAGGCTCAGTAGTTGTGGTGCACAGTCTTAGCTGCTCTGTGGCATGTGGGATCTTCCCAGACCAGGGCTCGAACCCATGTTCCCTACATTGGCAGGCAGATTCTTAACCACTGCGCCACCAGGGAAGCCCCATATTTGCCTTACTTTTCTTATTAGACTGTAAACTCTCTAAGACAGAAATCCTGTTATCATTACCATTTATTATTTTTAACCTTCACCTGTCTGCCTCCCTTCTACCCAATCCCGACCCCTTGTGTGGTATATGCACAAAATATATTTGTTGAGTTATGATCGAATCCCAAATCTACATATGCAAGGAGTTTCCCTCCCTGGTAAAACTCTCAGAAAATCATTTTCCAAGCCCCAGGAGACCAGTGAAATAATAGTGACAGCTTTTCCACAATTATTTAAATTCCATATTAAGTTATTAAAATAATTGCTGCTTTAGGTTGTTAATTACTAAAGCGAAGTAACTATTCTCGTCTCTGTTAGATCAGTCTGGTTCTCTGTGAATTCTTGTTCCTGTTTTTATGATACTCCTGAACCCACAGCTTGTTGCTGGTTCATTTATTAAGCTTTTGAAATGTTGAATTACTCTGCATCGCATTTGTTCTTGTATTGTCTAGGCTCTATCTGGCCTCCTAGGGTCGTCACACCATAATCTTAAACACAACATGTGCCTTGTGGTCCAGATGTTTTCCAAGAGGGATGCTGCAGCCAAGAAAAGCAAGATAGTATCTTGAATACCCAAAGGGATTGATATGACTGAAAAGGCAAGCATACAGCCAACTGTGTAGTTGTCCAAAAAACAGTGAGCCTGTTCTTTGTACAGTTGGAGTTTTTGTGATCAAATAGTAGAATTCAAAAATATTTTTATGATAAGCTCTTTCACGTCACAGATTCTCATAATATCTGCTTTTCTAGAATGGACTCGGCATTTAGCAGTTCGTAGGTAAAACTAGGATTATAGCAACAGCAAGAGAAACAAAAAAAAAAGGGAAGCATTCATGGACTGAGTGTGTATTGTTTCTGCATAAGTGTGACATGATAAAAATCACCTTTCCTAATATTTGCAACTGGCATAAAGAATGAAGAAAGATTGGTTCTAGAACTGTAGACTGTTGCAACTGTGAATAAGCTGCTTTTCTTGTTATTCTGTTTTTTCCCGTAACAAAGTTTACCTTTTGAATTTTTTTTTTTTTTTTTTTTTTTTTTTTGGGGGTGGGGGGCCTCTCACCGT
>NW_006792928.1:165301-166801 GCF_000442215.2 Lipotes vexillifer | reverse complement strand
CCGGGGCACGAACCCGTGTCCCCTGCATCGGCAGGCGGACTCTCAACCACTGCGCCACCAGGGAAGCCCGCCTTTTGAATTTTTGAAATGCACAGGAGTGCCTGCAATTGTGTGTTATTTTTAAAGCTAAGTTATATCTTTTTGTGGTGAGGGCACCCTTTGGATTACCTACCTATTAATAAGAAACGATGTGGTAACATTACATCTGTATTTTCATTTCATTATCTTATGAAATGGTTCACATCTTTTTCATAACTATTAATATAGTTCATGGTCATGAGTAGCACACCTTAAAGAAGTGTGGGATTTCCTGTATGTGTCATGATAATGCCCTAGTCAAATTGAGTCCTACCTCTTGCCTCTGAAAATCTTTTGGCTTCCATTCTAATCTTAATAACTTGAATTGTATCATTTGTCTGGCCTGGCCCAGGAAAGGGGAACCAGTGGGAAGCTGATTTAGTTCTGGGGTCTATCTAGGACTGTAGGTCTCTCTTAGGAAAAGTGGTCTGAGATGTCCCTGCCCTTTCCTGAGCCTAACTTGTGTATATCCTCAACTTCAAGGTCCTGGATGTTGCGTGACCTTGAATGAGTAGGTCTCCAATAGAGCTAGCTACTCAATGCTGGTTTAGATCCCAGTGCTTTTCAAACATTTGTTAAAGTATCTAAATCCTTGTTTTCGGCAAATGAAATCCTATGGCTTTGCTTTAAAACGATAAAATCGGATTTCCTCTTGAAGTAGTGATGGGACCCCAGGAACCCATAATTCCATTGGCCCCATGTGCACTTACCTTCTGTAGCAACCCTTGGCGGTAACGTTAATGGCCCCTCAACTCACCCATCAACGTGTGAAGACATCAGCTCTACTCCAGCCAGGCTGGACCTCCTTTATTTTCCAGTTTAATGTGGCCGGGCCATCCTGACCATGTGTGCAGTGAGGACAACACAGACCCAGAGGTCACAGTTTGCCAGGTGCCTCCAGCTCCCTTCCCAGGAGCACATGGGATGCTGTGTGGACACTCAGGACACTGCAGGGCACTCAACCCAACATTTTAAGCCCTGTTCAGTTTTCTCCGGCCTCTAAAGCTCCGAGTCAGTGATAGTCTGCAAAGACCCAGGGACCCAAAGGATCAAAATCACCACCTGTAGGTCTCCTGGTGAATATAAAACTCCACAGGCACATAAAGAAAGCAAGAGAGGTACACTCATGGCCTTTTTTTTGTCTTTTGGACATCAATAGTAACCTTGAGCAGATGACCCTTTATCAGGGATCTTGATACTAGGGCTGGGGTGGCCATCACAAAAGAAGGAGGAATTTGAGGTTATTTTATTTTTTTCTTAGATTCCTAGTAGGAGTATCTGACTACTATTTGAGAGATAGCCTTCTGAATGTTATGTGGAAATCTAGGGATTTTTGTCATTCTCTCTCTCCCTCTCTCCCCCTTCCCCCCTCCTTCCCTCCCCCTTCCCGCCTCCTTCCCTCCCCCTTCCCCCCTCCTTTCC
>NW_006792928.1:161661-165082 GCF_000442215.2 Lipotes vexillifer | reverse complement strand
CTTCCCTCCCCCTTCCCCTCTCCCTCACCTCCCTTTTTCCCTACCTCCTTCCCTCCCCCTCTTGTGTGTTAGCCATTTATTGAGCATAAACCCCTTTATTTCCCAAGCAAAGGACGGTCATAAACTTTGTTTTCACACAAGTCGAAAGGTGAAATGCAAATTATCTTCATGCTTCTGCTCAGCCCTGTATTCCACGTCATTTCCCTCTATTGATGATATCCCCCAAAATATACCTATTGGCCCAAGACTTCATTTCTCCAGCTTGCACTAGACACGCTGTTAAGAAACACAGAAACTGAGTATTGTCTGAGGAAAAGAGAATTTTAATTGCAACCACCAATTTTTTTATATACTAGTGAATAAAGATATTTATTGTGACATGTCAAGCAATTCATAAAAAGTGTTTATGTACTCTGGTTTAACTGATTAAAACTTTGGGAAAAGGTAGCTTTTAAGTAAGAAGATTATGCAAAAGTTAAATGTAGGAAAAAGAGCAAAGAAGTTGTGGGAATTGGTGTGATTCATTGGTAAAATTTTTATTTTTTCCTGCTAATTAGCTAATTTCTTGCATTCAGGTTTGGTATGAAAGAGATAACTTTAGTGGCATCCTTTTAGCTTTTTATATTAATAGTTGAGCTGCTTTCTGCCTTGATAATTAAAAGCAAATTAGTTGTATCGTGTTTTCCCTGAAGAAAAAAATGATACTGAGTTTATCACATCATCATCTCCATAGCTAGCAGCAAAACACCTTTATTGATCATCCACTGTAAACACGGTACTGTTCTAATACAAGACAAGCAAATAAATCAACCTTTGAGGTTTATTTCCTCTTCTTCCTACTTTATTTCCATAACTTAATTAACCTCCAAAGCCCAATTCTAATATGCATAGGATACTTGGTATACTATGAATACTTTAAGTATTTTCCAAATTCAATCAGGTAGTTTTTTTTTTTTAAGTGCAGCACTACCTATTACATACATCCACTATGAGAATTTAGCACAGTTGGCCGCTGGCAACAGACACAGTGATTTATCCTGTGCAGCTATTTTCTAGCCTCTTGGATGCCAGCCAGTTGACTAATGGGTCATGAGCGAGTCAGTTTCATTCAGCCTGTTAGCAAAGTCAGTTTGTCCAGCAGCGCATGATTTTCTGTCATGTAGGGTCTTTGCCTGGCACGACTGTGACAAGCAGAGTCTCACTGTTTCTTCATTTCTAAATTCCAACTGGGCTTAGGCCCCAGAAAGCTGGTCCAGGGAATCGAAGTCCCCTCGAAGGGAAGAAAGATGGTGTAATGAAGGCTTCCTGGAAAAATTAGTCAGACTCTGCAATTCACCAATATTCCAAAGTGGGTCACAAAAATATCCATGTATTAATAAGTTGGCTTAATATTTGCATGTACAATGAACAACAGCATTTGCCTTTTGACTCCTTCAGGCCCAAGTCCTCTAAGTTGAAGAAAAGTAATGGACGCAGGGTCTATCTGGAATGGACTGAATAGCATTTGCTGATAAACGTTGAGTCACAGTCTTGTGTTGAACAGTCAGTGTGGCTCCTCATAAGAAATTCTGCCCAGTGCATGTGACGAGAGACCAAGACTGAGCAGGAGAAGAGAGAAACACTCCTTTACTCCCTTTCCTCCAAGATGGTCATGGAGTTTCCCTTTCAGGGGTCATTCCACTGACATCCAAGTCCAGTTAGGTATCTGGAGGGGAGACATCATCATACGTGTCAGGGTTTTAAAATACAAGCAAATCATCACCGTCCTTATGGAGGAGAAACCTATCACCCAATGCTTTTGCTGGTAGCTGCCTTGACTGCTTGTGAACAACCAGGAAATCATTTTTTTTTTTCTTAAGGAGGATATTGGGGTGGGGCCTGTTTGCACATACCCATAACCTTAGAAGAGATTTCATTATGCAAAAAGCTACATTATGCAAAATGGGGCTTTCCTGGTGGCGCAGTGGTTGAGAGTCCGCCTGCCTGCCGATGCAGGGGACGCGGGTTCGTGCCCCGGTCCGGGAAGATCCCACATGCCGCGAAGCGGCTGGGCCCGTGAGCCATGGCCGCTGAGCCTGCGCGTCCGGAGCCTGTGCTCCGCGACGGGAGAGGCCACGACAGTGAGAGGCCCGCGTACCACAAAAAAAAAAAAAGCTACATTATGCAAAAAGAGGATTGTTTTAGCTAATGGCTCCAAGGACAGCCTAATTTGTCTTCTCTACAGGTCACTCATTTTTAAGTGGATATTTAAGTTTTCAAAGAATTCACACTCTTTAAGTGGCCCTGGCATCAGTAGTATAAGACAGAAGTGACATGCACTTCCTTTTTACCCAGCATTCCCCATTTCAGAAATCATTAGATGAAGGTGCTAAGTCTAAATATAACTACAAAATGTTGATTCCCCTTGGAGAATCTGTGGTTTCATGTATAGATTACTTTGTTCATTTTCTTCTCTTTGATCCAGTAAAATCAAAATCTTGGGAACCACTGTGGAATAGGGAGAGGTGTTCCTGTGGATAAGAAAAGTTTTTGTTCCGTTACTCCTACATTACACTTGTTACAAGTATGTAGAAGACAGCGGAGCCACATAGACTTCTACTTTCATTTGTAAGAACAAGGGCAGACCCCTTTTCTCTTTGATTCATTTTTGAACATGATGCATCCCTCATGCTGGTCTGTTTTCCCCTTGCCTTTTGTTTCCTCCTGTCTGGATGGAGGACCAGGTTTTGGCTTAATTACAGCTGTGCTTTCTTAGCCACTATGCATCGAGCACATTCTACCAGGTAGAGTCGAGTGTATTCTTTTCACTAAGGCTAGAGGGTCATAACTTAATCTTCTATTCTGCCTTTCACCCCTAGAATCTATCGGGTTAAAACTCACATTTAAAAAATACATGTCCTAGATTATATCCAACACTTGTTAGTATCAATTATTATCATAATTTTAAGTCCTCGATGCAGATGTTCATCCTCAGGCTTTGCCAATATCATATGTCTGTTTTCTTCCCATAGATGAGTGTTCCAATTTCAGTGTGTTTTCTTTTCAAGAGTTTTCACTATGTAACTATTCTGACATTTCAGAGATTGTAGTATTCCTAATATTTAGTCTCATGAGGTGCTTCAGTGTTTAAAGTACTCTTTTTATTGGGGTTGTTTTTTTTTTTTTCTTGCTGACCCATCATTGCACTAGATCAGTTCCTTACTTTTCTTTTGAGCATGACTAATGGTAATAAAGTCTGAGCCCTGGTCTCATATTCCATATTTTAATTGTATAAAGCAACTCTGAAAACCCACACTGAGAAGATCCTGAGCCTAAATGAAATTAGGTCATGTCTCAAAGAAATCATCCTGCGAATCAAGCAAAATGTGTGGGTGTGTGCACATGTGAGCAAGAGAGAGAGAGTGAGAGAGAGAGGGAAAGA
>NW_006792928.1:143830-161633 GCF_000442215.2 Lipotes vexillifer | reverse complement strand
GGGAAAGAGAGGAGAGAGGGTATTCTAGCACACAGCCCATGATGCTAATAATATTTCTTCAGATGGCTACTATTCAGTGTTCTTGTAGTAAAATGGAAGGAGCTTTGCAGTGTACATAGTATCCTTGTTACAGATTAGGACCCTACAGCCTGGAGACAATACGGTATTTGCCTGAAATCCCACAGCAGTGGTCAAGTGGAGCTAGAACCCGCCTCCCAGGATGCCCCTAATCCCATCCTCTTCACTTTAAGCCCCCTCAGCATGAGACCTGGAATACTGCCTAGCAGTCACCTGCTTAACTACTTATGATACAAAAAGAGAGGGCAGGTGAAGTCTTAGCCTACTGGTCCATCTTGAGATTGTGAAATTCACCAGCGAGGATGGGAACTCAAGAGCTGCTAAACAAAACTGGAGAATATCAGGGTCTTTTTTTTGTTTTGTTTTTTGCGGTACGCGGGCCTCTCACTGTTGCGGCCTCTCCCGTTGCGGAGCACAGGCCCCGGACGCGCAGGCTCAGCGGCCTTGGCTCACGGGCCCAGCCGCTCCGCGGCACGTGGGACTCTCCCAGACCGGGGCACGAACCCGCGCGTCCCCTGCATCGGCAGGCGGACTCTCAACCACTGTGCCACCAGGGAAGCCCTATCAGGGTATCTTTATCATAGTTTATGGGGAAATACAAACACGACTCAAAAGCAAAATACTGGTAAATAGAGACACCACAGAGCAGTCGGGGAAGAATTAGGTACAGCAAATATTCACTGGGGGATTGAAAAACAGAATTGTGGAAATCACAAATTGTTCGAGACCCAGTTTGAAGTTGGGTGACCACGTAGTCGCTGTGATATTGGGTGGTGGTGCTCTGCAGGGCCTGTGTGGGTCTCCAGATTCATGAAATGCCACATGATCAGAAGTACCACTCCTTTTTGCTAATATTACCGGATAACATCTATTAAAAATCAGATGCTTACAAATGAGACTACTTAAATAACTGGAGGAAGCAAGATATTATCTATCCCATTATTATCAAAGTATAATATCCAAATAAGGCTGTGATCAAACAACTCAAAACAGTCCAAGAGTGAAGCAAAGGAATGTCCTCAGTATTTTAAGCCAGTGTCTGGAGGCTAAAAATCAGACCGACTCGTCAGTGAGAGTGACCACAAAATTAGATGATTTTTGACCCCGAAAATGCATTGGCCTCCTTTCCAAGAGTACTTTTGCCAGTTTTCCATTTCTGTGTTTCCCCTCTTCACCTCCAGCCCCAGGAGGAAATGAGGATGGTTTTTTCAGTTGTTTTGTTTGAAAGAGAACTTCATGTCACTGAAGTATAACGTGAAGGAAACTGTTCCCATCAAAACCAACAGTCTCAGGGAGACAGGGAAAAGGAAAAGACCACTCGCGTCTTAGAAAAGCTTTCCCAGGAGTTGGATCGTGTTGGATAATGTCATGATCCTCCTGATTTTCAAAGTTCCTCAATTACCTTAGAGAGGCAAAAAATATATAAGTGGTGGAAATCCACATTTCTTTTTCCTTAGTGAAAAAAAGGTATAGTGCTCTTCAGTTGAAAGCCCTCCTCAATTTCTCAAGTTGCCTTCCATCAACATTTAACTCCATCAACAGCCATCTCTGGGCAAATAACAGAGTCTTGAAAATTATCATCATCTCAGAAATATTGATTACGTTAAGCGGCCTCAAATGCTTTCCTGCTTTTACCTATTCCTGTCTTTTAAAACTTTTTCACAGGTTCTCATAATTCTTTTCCAAGAACCTTAAACGCAACGTAATCAATCTTCAATGACTGTTTCATATGTCTGAGTCGTGTACTTGATGCCAGTTAAGAGAGGAAAAGTCCTATCAACTGTAGGATTGCGTGGACGTTGCCTGCAGTTCCATCTGGAGAACCGACTTTATTGTTACATTCAACTTTAGAGCTGAAGGACCAAGTTCTTCATAGACGTGGATTGAAGTAATATTATGTGGGCTGAGCTTGAGTCTGTCTATTCTGTTGAAGAATTACTGCGGCACACCAGAGGCGACAGTCCGGGACTAGTCCCCAGTCTGAACTTGCCGTGCCTATAATTTTCATCATGATAATTCAGAGAAACTCTGAATTTAATTATTAAACGTTTCCTACTTTGCCTCTCACTGCTGTGGCCTCTCCCGTTGCGGAGCACAGGCTCCGGACGCGCAGGCTCAGCCGGGCCCAGCCGCCCCGCGGCATGTGGGATCTTCCCGGACCGGGGCACGAACCCGTGTCCCCTGCATCGGCAGGCGGACTCTCAGCCACTGAGCCACCAGGGAAGCCCTAACCGTTCATTTTTGACTTGAACAAATCAGAGGACTGCTTTGTGCTAAATAAGTACCTCTTTGTTCTATAGATAAGAACTTGAAAAAGCTTTCTTATTGGCTGATAGGATGACGTTGAACTACCCTCAACTGTCAAGACTCTTTCCTGGGGCTGATATAGTCCTCAGAATAAATGCACACTGCAGTAGAACTTCAACTTGTTACATGGCTCACCAAAAAAGAGAGCTGATTACATTTAGAGCTGAAAAGCCAACCTATATATGTGTGTGTTGGAACTGGTTGGTATGTAGCAATAGGAGACCAATCAAAAGACACGGCAATCAATTTAAAACTGTGTTACCAAAAATAAATTGCAGAAGCTGATATGATTTTCATAAATCAGGGGAGTATGGCACTGTTGCTTTTTATAACATCTGAATTATAGTTGAGGCTTATGACGAATTAGGAAAGCAAATTTCAGAGCTGTCAGTGATACCTCGGTATAATATGGCACAATCTGTTAGACATCAATGTGTTGAAAAGATAACAGCAATTTTCAATGAGTAAATGCATAAGTAAAGGACATAGAATAAAAGTGCTTTTTTATATAGCATTCAAGGGACAGCTGGAAAATGAAAAATGGGTAGGAGTGTCACATCAAGAAAAACATATTGGTGATTCAACTGTAAGAAAAGTTCATTACAGGAGAGTTATGAGGTCAGACAGGATATTCTAGCTCTCCAGGAGCTGTGTAGGATGTGCCCACATTCGAGCAAGGGCATTGTAAAAATAAGCACAGCTTTTTTTTTTTTTTTTTTTTTTTTTTTGCCGTATGCGGGCCTCACACTGTTGTGGCCTCCCCCGTTGCGGAACACAGACTCCAGACGCGCAGGCTCAGCAGCCATGGCTCACGGGCCCAGCTGCTCCGCGGCATGTGGGATCTTCCCGGACCGGGGCACGAACCCGTGTCGCCTGCATCAGCAGGCGGACTCTCAGCCACTGCGCCACCAGGGAAGCCCAAGCACAGCTTTAAGGTGCTACAGTAGCACCATACCTGTCTCTTATTACACTAGAGAGAAAACCTAGATGGTGAAAAGTCTTAGGAATAAGGGGCCCATAAAAGAGCCTTGAGCATCTATAACAAGGGATAATGACAAAATAAAGACCTAGGAGGAGGTCAGCTGGAGACCCAGGTAAGGAAGGAAAACACACACACCCTACCCCACCCGCCTCAGTTTCATTCAGGATGGCCTTTGCATCCTCTATGGCTTATTCCACTTTCCCAAGGCTAGTTGCAGAGAATTTCTATTCTGTCCTTTTTGGACCAAATATACATGGAGGTGAGATGATAAAACTTACTTGGGTTTGACTTTTCATATGATATTAAAATCTTAAGGCTAGGAGGGATTTCTGGAGGGCCTTGAGTCTAACCACTACCTTCAGACAGAACTTCACCTAGATAGACCAAGGAAATACATTACCTACCTCATCCATTCTCAAATAAGGCATAAATCTTCCCGGAAGAAATTCCACAACTGCCATTATAAATGCTTCCAGTGATAAAAACCCTAAAGCTAACTCACCTATTGTTACATTGCCAAGTACATTTAACTATCTTAAATAAATGATATATGTTCCGTCTGTTTCATCCCTGTGAATTTGTATTTGGGTTCCCACTTCGTATGAGTGTGTGTGTCCCAGGGTCAATTAGTTTTGAGGCTATGTATGAGTAATTTTGCATAGATAAAGGTACCATGCAAGTGAAACTCTGCCTTTAATTAATTAATCATTTAAAATGAAACCTGTCTACTTCCTCCTATTCTGTAGCTGACAGTGATTGAGGAGCCTGGTGGGCCCATGGTGGCACCAAAATGGAATTAGTAAATTAGAGCAGTTGTCAGACCCAGATTCTGATTAGTTAAACAGCTTGCCTGGGTTAGTGATTAATACGGTTGTAAAGAATAAAACCTGCTTTCCTAGAGAAGTCAGAAGAAGACCTTTCGGACCTAGATATTATCATACTAAGTGAAGTAAGTCAGATGGAGAAAGGCGAGTATCATATGATATCACTTATATGTGGAATTTTAAAAAATGATACTAATGAACTTATTTACAAAACAGAAATAGACTCACAGACATAGAAACAAACTTATGGTTACCAAAGGGTGAGAGGTGGGGAGGGATAAATTAGTTTGGGATTAACAGATACATACTACTATATATAAAATAGATAAATGACAAGGACCTACTGTGTAGCACAGGGAACTATATTCAGTGTCTTGTAATAACCTATAAGGGAAAAGAATATATATATATATATATATATATATATATATATATGCAACTGAATCACTTGGCTATAGACCAGAAACTAACACAACATTGTAAATCAACTATACTTAAAAAATTTAAGAGAGCCTTAAATGTAATAATAGAGTTATGTGACAGTTGTCTGATTGTGTGAACCATCTTTGAACTTAGTCAAATGTAGACGTAATTTAATACTGGGACTTGGAGAAAGAATGGAAAGATGGCTTCAAATGTAAGAAGACAAAATTTTTTGGCTTTTTTTTTATGTCACCACGTAAATGAGATTATTACAGCTTTTGAGATTATTCTTTTAGAATTTCTTGCCTTTTGTTGTCTGGAGCCATCTTTTCTCTGGAAACATGCTCATATTACTAGTGGCTCAAATTTTACTGTAATGTCTGTGTGGAAATCTTTATTTGGTAATATAGGGGTTTCATTATCAACAGGACAAAGATGTATTTAAGAAAATATTCAGATATTCAAGTATCCTGTTCAAGGTATCAGAAAAGATTTTTTGCCAAAACTTCATTGTGATATGTCACAAGACCATAAGATTCACCCTTTTAAAGTGTACAACTCATTGCTTTTAGTATAGTCACAAAATTGTGCGACCCATAACCACTAATCTCAGAACATTTTCATCACCGCAAAACAAATCTCATAGTAGTTACTTCCCGTTTCCTCTTCCTCTTGCCCCTCAGCTAATCAGGATATTTTTGAAGCAGGTGTTCTCACTGGAGCTCTACATCTGCCTTTTGTGTTTGTAGCTAGCAAAAAATTTATTAATTCAATGCAATTGATTCCAAATATGTATTGGTATATATAATCTGTTAGATTGTTTTCCATTTCATTTTTAAAGAAGTGAGATAAGGAACAATGGACTATTTTAATATGTATAACTGATGAAATAATTTAGCCATATTGTAAAGGAAATGAAAGAAAGAAAATGAATGCTTTTATCGAACTCAAAATTGACAAACAGAAAATCAAATTGTCTAGGTAGGTTAAAGGTAAATTCTCTTCAAGAGACAAAGTACCTTTGGGTTAATGTTGGGTTAATCCTGCACATCGGCTAAAAGAATTGAGTTAATGTTCATCTCATCTTTGAAACCTGGGTGCACACCTAATACCAAAAATGGAAAAAAAAAAAGTTTGAATTCTTTTTCTTACTGTAAGAATAAAAGTAAGTTATAACCAAAAAAAAAAAAAAAAATCAGGAAGAAATGGATATTTAAGGAAAACATGTTACACATTGATCAGAGACTGCCCACGTGTACAAAAATGACTCCAGGACATCAGTCTCAATTATTTCTCTCAGGAAGCTCGTGGGAAAATGTTTGTGCTTCTGAAAAGCAAGTCAGTCTAAGTTCAAATGTGCCTAATGGCCATCCATGAAATCATGTGTGTATAGAAAATCAAGTGAACCTGCTTTTGAAACAACCTGTGTTTGGTCATTTGTTTTGGTAGAGATGAATTTTCAGAGGAGAATGGATTTCTGGATATTGTGAACGTTGGTAATGTTTTCAGTATTATTGTGAGTTTTCATTTGCAAAACAGTCAGCTCTTGAAACTTGAGGGATGGGGGAATCAAGAAAAGGAGGTGAGGGGCTTCCCTGGTGGCGCAGTGGTTGAGAGGCCGCCTGCCGATGCAGGGGACGCGGGTTCGTGCCCGGTTCCGGGAAGATCCCACATGCCGCGGAGCGGCTGGGCCCGTGAGCCATGGCCGCTGAGCCTGCGCGTCCGGAGCCTGTGCTCCGCAACGGGAGAGGCCACAACGGTGAGAGGCCCGCGTACCACAAAAAAAAAAAATTAATAATAATAAGAAGAAAGCAAGCTATTTAAAAGATCTGGAACCAACACAGGAATATTTTGCCAAGAATTTGGAGTAAAAATATTCACACAACTTAAAAGTTTATGCTCTGGTCTTTAACTGGGGGACTTTTAAGACAATTGATGACTAAACACCTACTGTTCTCATTGAGCTAGTGATAGAACAAATTCAACCACTGGAAAAGCAAAGTCTTGTACAGGGACACGCTAGCCCCGTACAGTAGTGACTCCCGATAAAGATGGTCTTACTATCACTGTCCCTCTGACTCCTTTGCATGTGCTGTGATTGCCATATACTGATTAATTTCAGATACCATCAGCGAAAATGGAATATGCTTAACAAGCACTTTTTTTTTTTTTTTTTTTTTTTGGCGGTACACGGGCCTCTCACTGTTGTGGCCTCTCCCGTTGCGGAGCACAGGCTCCGGACGCGCAGGCTCAGCGGCCATGGCTCACGGGCCCAGCCGCTCCGCGGCATGTGGAATCTAGGAAACTTCCCGGACCGGGGCACGAACCCCTGTCCCATGCATTGGCAGGCGGACTCTCAACCACTGTGCCACCAGGGAAGCCGCCTGAGCAAGCACTTTTAAACTAATGGCTCTTTATAGACCAGAGCTGTGACCCTTAAGTAACAAAGAATGATTCCGAGGAAATGAGTTAATTTAACAAATTGCCAGTTGCCCACCAGCCATCTTAACAGAGGAATGATACATGCAAGGTGGGCTAAAAAGAAGGTTTTCCTTAACTTTTTCTTCCCTATTCTCCATCTCTCTGGGGAGGCACTACAGGTGGCAAGGAGGGGGTACATATTAAAATAAAAAGTGTGACAAACTGGTGCATTTTTACGGCGATTTGTTGAGCTGGATTGAATGAATTTAGAATTGAATCTTCAAAATGATTATTTCTTTTTTTAAGGGTCTGTTTAGAATCTGGATATTTTCCTTTGAGGAGCAGCAATACTTTCAGGCTGAAGCCTCCTAAGGCTGACTAAATTGTATAAACGGCTTTGCAGAAGACACAAGGAGGTTTTGTATAATGGACTAGAAGATGAATCTCCATGTCACATAGACAAAGTTAGAAACAAGTCCTTACATGTTTTATGATGAGACAACAGCGTAATAAACAAGCAAAGCAAAGGAGGAGTTCAAAATCTGTATTAAAAGGCAAGGTCTGATTTCCCAAAGCTCAGACCAGTTTATGACTTGAGAAAAATGCATAAATGCGGCTTGTGTTTTTGTACAGTGATTATTTCATGCTTTATTTTGCCACTACTGTCATGAAATTAGTGGAGGAGGTTCAACTATTTCTGCTTGAAAAATACCACTAAAATACAGCATTCTTCAAGTCAGAGTGCAAACAAG
Source organism: Lipotes vexillifer (assembly GCF_000442215.2). NCBI lineage: Eukaryota > Metazoa > Chordata > Mammalia > Artiodactyla > Lipotidae > Lipotes > Lipotes vexillifer. The sequence continues at coordinate 153,846 of NW_006792928.1, read as the reverse complement.
CTCATATTTATCATTTACAGGAAAGTTTTATGGGTGCATTTAGTCACCCAGACCCCCTCACTCATCTGCTGATGGCCAGTAAAAGCTATAGGAAGTCTCATCAATGAAATTACTAATCTGTGGGGATGGAGATGCAGTTAACGCCTGTCATTCTAGATTTGTGATCATTGGGATGTGCTTTTTTATGACCACTGAAAATATTGGCTTGACTTAATAAAATGTAGTTGTTTCTAGTGTTAAATACATTTTGAAATTCTGAACACTAACATGTTCTTTGGTAGCCAAGTGATTTTTTTTAATTTTAATAAAGTAGAACTTTTAAGAATAGCAATCAGCATGTGATAAATGACACCATATCTTAACTGGCTTCTGCTGTCCTTGACAAAAACTGCTAAAAGGGCACAATTTTTGCTTTAGAGATTTATAGAAATAGAAAATATGTGAGGAAATATGTAAGGGGCGTTAGGTCTTTTTCCACTTTGAGAGGGGATCGCCTTTTGATCTACTCTTTCTTTCCTGTCCCGATATGCACCAGTTATAAGTTGAGGAATTAGAATTAGGATGCTTGAATTTAAGATTAAGATGTAGCACTTTGTGATCTGTAAAAATCTTGTCAGATCTTGCTTAAATATGAAAATTGTTGAGTTTAACCCAAACCACCAGCATCACTGATATATTGTGTAATCCCCTTTTTAAAATCATAGAACCTCTAGGAGGGAGGGGCAATATAGGGGTAGGGGAGTAAAAGGTACAAACTATTAGGTATAAAATAAACTACAAGGAACTGTTGTACAGCACAGGGAATATAGCCAATATTTTATAACTATAGATGGAGTATAACCTTTAAAAATTGTGAATCACTATGGTGTACACCTGTAACATATAATATTGCACATCAACTATACGTCAATTAAAAAAAGAAGCCAAAAAAAGTTAGTGCACTTTGATAAGTGCAGTGTCAGAAATAACAATATAGTAGTATAGTTCTAATCTCTGTGCCAGTTTGATAAAACTAGTTACAGGACAGAATGAAAAAAATACAGCCTCGTGGTTCATTTTTACGACTCTGTGTGTGTGTGTGCGTGCGTGTGTGTGTGTGTGTGTGTGTGTGTGAGAGAGAGAGACTGCACATTTTTCTTAGCAAAGGAAACACTTAAAGTGTCATGTACTGTTAGAGTTGCCTGGTAAATTATGGGACACCCAGTTACATTTGAATTTCTGATAAAAAAAAAAGGCATAATTTGTTAAAGTATGTTCCAAATATTTCATGGCTCATACTTACACTAAAAAGCATCCATTATTTATAGGGAATTCAAATTGAATTGGGTATCCTGCATTTTTATTTGCTAAATCTGGCCGTCTTGCTTTCAGGCAGGGCATGACAGCTTAGTGAATCTTGATCTAGGAAGGGAACTGTAATTCCAGTCCTAGAGAAGGAAACTGCCTTTGATAGATTATGTTTTAACTTTTAAGCAACAAGGACTGTTGATTAGGACATGGCAGAAAGAGTCTCATCCCTTCTTGTGTAACCCATACTGCTGGGAGGCTGGGGCCAAACAGAGGAGCCAGCATTTCAGATTTTCCTTTCCTGGGGGCTGGGACTCAGTCAGACAGATGGGTTTTTTTTTGTTTTGTTTTGTTTTGTTTTGTTTTTTTTTTTTGGTACGCGGGCCTCTCACTGTTGTGGCCTCTCCCGTTGCGGAGCACAGGCTCCAGACGCGCAGGCTCAGTGGCCATGGCTCACGGGCCCAGCCGCTCCGCAGCATGTGGGATCTTCCCGGACGCGGGGGGGCACGAACCCGCGTCCCCTGCATCGGCAGGCGGACTCTCAACAGCTGCACCACCAGGGAAGCCCAGACAGATGGTTTTATAAAGCAGCCCGGAGTGGAAGGAGCCAGAGGACCAGGGAAAATGATAAGAGAATGTGGTCCAATCCAGGAATACCAAGTTTATCATTAAACACAAAAGGTTTAGTCCTAGGCTGTAAATTAGAGAAAAGAATGAGATTCTTTCAGGAGCCCAAACATACAGGGATGGGTAGTGGACAATATGGGAGAAGTTTGCCCAATTTTAGACCATAGGGATGGAGTAGACACCCATGGATGTAAAGGATGTCAATGGAGTCAAGAGGACTCCATTGCCTTGCAGAGAGTTGATCTAGCAGAACGAGATAAACTGGACTCATAAAAATGATCCAAAGCAAGGTTTAGACACGGATACTAAATCTGTCTCTGAGGACTGACTCCGAGCTGATAGCAGGGTAATGAGACTAAAGGTTTTGTGACTGTCAGGGAGAAACCCATCTTGGATGAAAACCTTGCTGAAGATTTTCAAATGTTAACTCTGTTCATAAGTAGATCCTATGTCGGCATAGACGTATTTGAATATTTTATATCTTCTCTCATTTATCTTTCTACTAGTAGATAAATGGGACTTGTAAGGATCTGGTAGGCAAACGAGAAAAAAAATATGTATATATAGTTTTCTTATTTGATCTGAAACACTGCATGGTGTCCTACAGAGCAAGTGAAACTGGATCATTTTGGCCTCGTGCCTGGGAAAAGACTTCTCTGTGTATGATGGACAATTCACTTTGGGGGTTGTGAGCATGTATAAGGGTGTGTGTGTGTGTGTGTGTCTGTGTGTGTGTGTGTATGTATGTGTGTGTGACTTCCCAAGATTATAGAATTATAAAATAACAATAATTTAAGGAAAAGAGGAAAATTATTGTTATTTTATGATTTTATAGAATTATAAAATAACAATAATTTAAGGAAATCTATTTTCACTTAGGAATGTTAGCCTTTAATTATGACAAACACTGCAGATCCTCAAAAAGATTTTAAAAATTCCTTTGTAGTAGTCCTAAATTGAAGTCCTAAGGAAGGGATTGGTGATTTTCTTAAAGAATTTTAAGTTTGTTCAAATAATCTTTCCCCAGATAATTCATCTCACTTGTGTAACTTGATTCAGTTGGTCAGTAAAACTCGTAGTCAAAATTAGTCCTGTGGAATAGGATTTCAACAGAAAGAAAGCTTTAGAAATGAATCTTTTTGTTTCTTTGTAGATAAGTGCTATTTAATTATTATTAAAGTAAATATAATTTCAATTATTTAGTAAGCTTACAAAGTCCTATTGTGAAACCAGTTTTTGTTTCTTTTGTTCCAATGTTATCTGAATATTCTGGAAAAATTAAAAGCAAAATCCATATAAAGAGAAAACGATACATTTTAAGGAAAAGTGCATTTCGTGCTTGGATGCAATGCTTATTCATCACTTGATAAATGGTACTTTTAATTCACTTAATTAGAGTAATTCATAACCAATTATTAGATACAGCAGACTTGCCATTCCATTTCTATAAAATAAGCATGCATTGTTATATTTATATTGATTAGTAGGAGTAACAAAATATTACCTAAAATTAGTGATAATAATGTCATAAGGTAAGAAAATTGTGCAGACTTAAGAGCTAGATTCTCTTTCCAATCGTCTCATACTCTTGAGAGGGGGGCAGTAGGAACATAAGTCACTAAGGCAAAATGCTTCCTCCAGATGGTTTTCAGAGCATTTCAGAAGAGGGGGAAAAGAATCAGACAGAGATGATTTCAATCAAATTTCCGGAGCCTGTGCTCCGCAACGGGAGAGGCCACAACAGTGAGAGGCCCCCGTACCGCAAAAAAGTAAAAAAACGTAATGCAAAATAAAGTACCTTTTTCCAGGCAATAACATTTCTATTTCATGGCCAATAATATCTAGAATTATGTGAGTGGATTTCCATTCTAAACGTTAAGATGATTCAACTTTGAGGTTTCTATTAAAAGGTATATTTAAAAAAAGCTTTAAGTACAGCCCCTGGTGTTTTGAAGCTGTGTATTTCAAAACAAACACATAAATAAAAATATGTCTAAGAGGTCCATGGTATCTGTGTTTTCTTTTAGAAGGAATGTGATTTTTGTTAAAATAAGTTGTTGCTGTAGCTGCCTTTCAGAAAATTGGGTTTCTATATTAAATAATGCTTAAAAATAAGGATATGTAAAACTATCAAGTATTTTTCTTCTCTCAATAAAAAGGAAAAAGCTGGAGACCCTCTTCTTCCCCGCCCCCTCCCCGTCACTAGCCCTTCTTCTATAGGTACAAAGTGCCTTTTTAATCTATGGGGCACTTTTTAAATAAGATATTCTTTCATTATCGTAGGTAACCTGTGAAACATAGTGACAGTATTTGTAATAAAATCCTAAAGGTTCAATCACCCTAATTATACTTACCACAAAAAAGACAAATAAAGCTCCTAAATAAGTTTTCATTTCCTAGTTTATATTATTTTATCTAATCATGAGCCTGCAATAGTTTTGGAGACATTCTTAAATGTTCCTATGTTTGCTTCAAATATAGTGAGCACAGATTATTGAAAAAGGCCTCTGAAACAAAGCAAGTAAAAATAATGAATAGAAGGGAATAGCTTTTTCTCTTATCTCTGATGGAATCATAATATGGAGTATTCTGAATCAGAAAAGAAGTCAAAGCTCTTTTAGAGTCTGACCTCACATGAAGAATTCTTAACTGGAGATCCAGGCAATAACTATGAATTGGCCTCAGAGGAAGGGGTCCATGAACCTGCAAAATTGTTTGCTAGTTCTTTGTTTGCACGTGTAAACAAAATTCCCCAAGTTCTGAAAGGAGTCAGTGGCCCTCAAAATCATAAGAGCCACCATTTTAAATACTCAAAAGACTTGAATGGTGCCTTGGAGAGCACAGGAACTTTGTCTTCAGAGATCTGAGTTTGAATCTTAACTGTCATTTTCCATCTGTAGGATGCTGGCAAACTCCTTAATCTCTCTGAGACATCATTTGCTTTCCTGTAAGTTGGGGAAATAATACAGAACTTACAGGCTGTTGGGAGAACTTTGTGAGGTCATATGTATTTTTCACTGGCTCATTGAAGTCACTCAATAATTATCTCCTTTCCCTCAGTATCTTTGCTCAGAGATGATAGAAATAGTTACCAAAGCACCTATGTGTTAAAATGAGGTTTTCTTTGTTGTCTGTCACCATGCATGGCTATATCTCATACCGTGCAGCAGAGTCAGTTCTGCAAGGCAGCTTTCAGCTATGAATTTTTATAATAGAAAGCAACCTCATTAACTGCAATCTGGCCCAGGGTGACATTTGACATTTATACGGTTATTTTTTTAAATAAAGTAATTTAAATGATTGGCTTTTCTTTTTATTAGGGAAAAAAAACACATAGGAATGTTGACTGTTCACTCTGTCGAAGCTCCCTTTCTGCCTTCAGAGCTTTTCTCAAGGACGTTAAACACTTTTCCTAATTACTTTTTATTGATTTCTTGACATTTCTGCTTAACATTGACTGCTTATTTTTAGGAAACAAAGGCTTCTAAGCTAAAAATGTTAATGGTGCATTTGAAAGTACAAAGTTCAATATTTTAGTCATGTCTCTTACAAGCACTTATAGCTTGAAAAACTATATAACGGTTTTACTGTGTGCCTAAACTGTCTTATGTTGCTGCAGAAATAAATATACAATCTTTAACTTACTTTGAGCAAATCTATGATTTACCCTGCAATATTTCAAGTTTTTAATAAGTAAATATAAGACCTGACAGAGTCAATTGAATAAAAAATTAGTAAAATAGCTACTGTATTATCGAATAGAGAAGAGGTTGATGAAAATTAAGCAACTTAACTTGGTATTATACATTTTTGTTCCAACTTCGCAGGCATTTGCCATTAGTGAACACTTTATTTATGTCTGCCACTCTCTGATATATAGCATTCGTTTTGTTAGGGACGAACATGTAAAACAATTCTGATTAGATGATCCTTACATGAAACCTAACCAGAAGAAAACGGTCTTATGTTAGCTTTTTAGAAAGTACATTTTTTGTAATAGTTGCTCATTTAAATTACTTGGTAGTCAGGATTTGACTTTCAATTAGGGGTGCTATCACAGGACCCATTTTTAAAACCTTCTTGTGGGTGATTTATATGTTATATGAAAATGAAGTTAGAGAAGAATTACCAGTCAACAAAATGAGCCTAACTTCAAATGTCACTGGAGATAATTTTCATTTTATATAATTTATGTGCATTTCTTACAAATATACCTATTTTTTTCTTCACTCCTTATCTCTTTGTTGAGTACAGTCAGCTTTTAAAGGATCTAGTGGTATTAATATTGCATTGAGGTCAATCAGATGTCTTATGCAAATATTAAATATTGCTCAGGCATCATAACTAAATTTAGCGTTTCATTTGGAATAGTTCTGCTGTCATACTCCCCAAAGAGGTCTGTAACTCAATGTATTTATATTTGTGCATTTATAATATGTACATGCATAATTTCTCTTACTTTAGCTTCAAAAAGAAATAAATGAGGTGTTTTTTTCTAACTTGGAGATTATTAAAAAATGAAAATGAAATTATTTTCCAAAAAAGAATTTTAAAAAGAAAAATGAGGATAATTTGAGTGGAGGTTAGATAGAACCCATTACAACACTGTGACACTGGATGGTCATATCATCAGATTTTTGATAACTTTCCCAATTTAGACTAAACTATTCAAGATTGGTTTAGTTTTCTGGTTCTTAGGAAAGTTTAACAGAAAAGGTAACCATTTTATTCTGAAACAGACAATAGAATACTAGATAACACGGACTGAGCATTTTCCCTGAATTAAGACTAAAATAGCATTGATGTGACTAACATTGGTCTCCTGTCTTCTAAGAATGCATAATCTAAAAGTAATGTTTGAGTCTCATTTCCTGACATACAGTTTACAAACATAGGGAAAATATTCAGAAAGTGATACTTTCTGGAAGGTGGAAGAATATGGCTTCTCTAATAGTCTGTGGAAAGGATGTCATTGTTTTGTTGTTTTGTTCATTTTTAACTACAAGGTCACATATGTAGTTCTGGATTGAAAGAACCATGAGACAGAATGCTTTAGTGGATATATTATGGGCCTTGCAGTCAACCTGCCTTGGAATTTCTCTCTACTTTATTTATTACACTGAGAACACAGGCCTGCAATTCTTCTCTTTCAACCTCTTCACCTGTGAAAAGGATAAAATGTTACCTATTCTTAGGGTTATTGTGATGACTATGGGGCTAGAATATCTGGCACACTGTAGGTATTTAATGAATATGCACCTTCTTGTTCTTTGCTAAGAATTGTATTGCCTTTACCATACAGATAACGTTTGAGTTTCTTTAGCATTTATTTCTCCTCCCCCCAAAAAAGGAAACCCTGAAAGAATAAAAGCAAAAGACATGCCTTTATAAGTTACAGTAAATATTATTGATGCCAGATACCTACTGGGCTAGGTGAATATGATTTCTACTTCAAATGACAAGACTACTGTAGAAAAGGATAAAGTTTTATGATATCAAGAGGAAGATGCTTAAAGTGAAAATATAATATCCAGAGAATTCTTCCATCTTTGCAATCATAAAATGTCTTCTCTTTCTGCTTCTTATTTCTTTTGTGCTTTTCCCTTATCTACCTTGAAGATTACCTTAAGGCCAGAAGATGGTAAATAGCATGCCCAGTAGAAATGGTAGTTGTGAGCATATTTACTGAGCTCTTTGGTGTTTAACTCTTAGCTTCATTGGGATATAATTTGTGATGGGTCATATTCTAGAAATATGACTATTAATGATGGGTAGATTTATTTCTTCTATTAATGAGAAAGGCAACAGAAAGGTTGTATTCCCGGAAAGATGGCACTACTTTTTAAGATTTCACACTTAACTTGGATACTAGGCAGGAGAATTCACCTGAGTAACTAGTAAGCTGGACATGGCCCCTTTCCTTGTACTTTTCTCTTTGAGCCCGTAATGAATCTGATGGTTTCGTTTCTGACGTTTTGTAGAAACCATTTCCCAAGCAGTACCTTGTAGACCTCAACTCTACCATGTAAAAGAATCAAGACATTCTTTCTGACATTCATGCTTCTGGGACAGAAAAGGGCAGTTTCTATCCCAGGTAATGATGACAATCCAATTTAATTTTTTATAACCTTTTTTTCTTTTTCAATTTAACTTCCCTTTTGGATGATATATTTAGTGGGACTTGCCTGCAAAGAGTCTAGGAACCTTTTCAGAATGATAACCAGACATATTGGTTCTTCTCTTTTTTATTTTTGAATACTTTTTAAGGTACTTGTTTCTTATTTTAATTTATGCCTGGGGAATTGGAAATGCTACGCATAGCAAGTTGTATGTTTGGAATCAGTACAGATCCCTGTCAACCCCCCTAAAATGATTACTTCTCTCATCCACCTTAGATCATGTCATTTTTACCTTATTAAGTCATCAGGTTTAGCTGAGCAATGAGGGTGTGATCTCTTTGTTATTTGGATTATAAAATGCTCCTGATCATTTTCAGGGTACTTATGGCTAAGACTTCAGTGCCACCCCTGGTATTTCTTGTCATGAGTTACGATAGTGATGGATTCCGTCCGTCTGGACCTCTGCTCCCATGGTTCTCTGATCTACGAACAGTTGGAACTTTGTTCTGACCTCATGCTATGCCTAGTCACAGAGTTTCTTATAAAATAGAGGAAGCATTTTAATAAATCAGGTATATTTCGTATCTCTGGAGTTGGATCATTCATGACTTCTTTCACAGAGTTTGTCAAATGGTCAGCAGTGTCATCTAGAGCTTGGAGCACTGGTCCCGCAAGTCAGAAGACCAGGACACAATTCCTAGTTCAGTCACCTTCTCTCTTTTGACCTGTGCATGTATACTTGGGTTACCTGTCTCTAGAATGTGATTCCAGCAACATAGATCACATTGCCCATTTAATAGATCCCATTTCATTAGACTTCTTCAATGTCTGTAAGTTTTCTTGTTGCCATGTTGCTACTATTACAGTTCTGCATAGGAAACCCCAACTTCATGTCAGGATTTGAAGCTAGACTTCACCATAAATTGCAATTTTCCAGCCTCTCAGCCCAAGGAATATGGTGCATTCAACAGGAAAGAACAAACCGAGGGAAGTAACCACCTTTCACTTGAGCATCAAAAGTCCTACCAGTTGGGCTTCCCTGGTGGCACAGTGGTTGAGAGTCCGCCTGCCGATGCAGGGGACACGGGTTCGCGCCCCGGTCCGGGAAGATCCCACATGCCTCGGAGCGGCTGGGCCCATGAGCCATGGCCGCTGAGCCTGCGTGTCCAGAGCCTGTGCTCCGCAACGGGAGAGGCCACAACAGTGAGTGGCCCGCATACTGGAAAAAAAAAAAAAAAATCCTACCAGTTGCAGTAAACCCCTCTTGTGACTAAGTTTATTCCCTGAAAGATGTTACATCCTTATTTATATCACAAAACTGGCATCCCAGACGTTTCTAATTGAATTGAACTTCACATTCACCGTTGGGTCCCGAGAAGTGCTAAGTTTTCCTAGAAGCAAAATCCTTCCTATTCTCTCTCCTTCTCTACCATCCACCATCAGACTACTTTTTTGTTTACTTTCTCTCTGACATTTGTGGGTAAGTTTTTTTTATTTTAAAAATAGGCATGGCCACATTTTCTGTGGTTATTACTGTGGATTTGCCAATGCCTAGTTCTGACTTTAGAAGAAATATTTTGACACTATGCATTCACTTACAATTTCCATCTGTTCATCCATGTGTTCTGCTTGATCACCTTTGAGCAACTAAAATTTGTTACTTACAACTAAAATAATTCACAGATGAAATGGTCTTCAAATCCTGAAAACAAACCAACAAACAAAAAATGAAAACAGACAAAATCACTAGGTGGATATTTGATACTGGAGGATTGAATTTGGCAAAGGATAAAATTGAATTTCAAATACTTTAAAGGATAATCATATATTTTAGTAATATTGGTAAATAATGAATTAGTTTTTATTCAGTCTGCTTAAAATTACACTTGGCTTTATGATGAACTGATGTCAACTGATTAAACAAAAAGCAACAAGAAGTCTGGACAGCAAAAGTGGGGGGGAATCATGAGATATCTTGGGCCC
>NW_006792928.1:134647-143820 GCF_000442215.2 Lipotes vexillifer | reverse complement strand
GAAAGGAAAGAGCTTTGATTCCAGGAGTGATGAGATTGCGTTAAGGACAAAATAGCCTCCATCCTTATTTACCAATGAATCCTTCAGTTCCTGTCAGTTTTTTTCTACAAAACAAATCTAAGAATATAAAGCAGGCTTTAAGCCAATGGGTAACAGAGTGCAGTTTGATTTTCTAAGGAAGGAAAGCTGTAGTCACAGACGCGCACGTGCACACACACGCACGCACACACATTCACACGCACACACGCGCACGCGCGCGCACACACACACAGAGTGCTCTGGCAAGTAGAGAGTTAGCTTCCCAAGCATGCACTTCAGGCCTAATCTAGTGGCTGTGATGGATCCATGTAACCATTTGACAGGTTCTGATAACCTTTTAATGGAAAACAGTGTGAAGGGGCAGTGAAGGATTACTGAGTTCTAACAACATCTGTCTTCTAATTAAGATCCTTTTTTCATTATCACCATTTAATTCCAGGAACTTTTGTGGCATCTGTAGAACTATGACTCACTTCCCTGAGTTCTTCAGACTTTGAGAAAAATTGAAGCGCTCTAGTTTTGGGTATAGAACATTAGGCATTAAGGTGCAGGGAGAGGCGAGTTTCTCAACAGAGAAGATCACCCACATCCGGAACTGATCTCTATGAAGACATTTACATCCCTGAGACTGAGTATCCAACACACCAGAAAGGTGTGTAATCAAGAAAAAATCTCTGACTCTTTGAACAAAAAGCATTCTATTTTTCAATATTCTTCAGAAGTAAGGCGTTCTTAAGGGAAAAGCCATGAATCAAACAGGTCTTTTCAAAGAATAGGGTCCGAGGTCTGGTTTCTTCTTATTAATAAGATCTCCACAGCCTAGGAAGCCTTGTTTCTGCTAAGAAATATAACCAGAACTTGCCTGTCGTCTGTGAACTCTCCCATAGTGGGTTTCAGAATCATATAACACTGCCTGTGTCTCCCCATTATGGTAGTCGCTGGATTCAGTAGTTACTGAACTGGAGAATTCTCACTAGGTGTTGGCAATGCCTATGTAAGCAGAAGAGCAATGCAGATTCCTACTAGATTTACTAGCTGGTCTTGGAAAGTGTTTGACTTCTTAAAAGCTTTTGCATAAATGACAGATCTCAACTGAAGACATTTGGCTTTTCTGCAGGAACTCTATGGGAATTAAACTGGCAAAGTGGACCTGGCCAAGAATTGGGTTCTGCCTCCTTTGATTTTAGGATGGCTTTTTTGTTTTTTTTTTGCGGTGTGCGGGCCTCTCACTGTTGTGGCCTCTCCCGCTGCGGAGCACAGGCTCCAGACGCACAGGCTCAGCGGCCATGGCTCACGGGCCCAGCCGCTCCGCGGCATGTGGGATCTTCCCGGACCGGGGCGCGAACCCGTGTCCCCTGCATCGGCAGGTGTACTCTCAACCACTGCGCCACCAGGGAAGCCCCTTGAGGTGGCTTTGTAGAGCCGTGGTTCCCTTACAGCTGATGTGCCACACAGCCCCACTTCCCTGCTTTACACTGTTTCCCTCATCCGTGTTTGAATATGAAGCACCTTAGTAATGGATGGAAAGAACAAAGATCTGTATTAAACACAGACTTGCACTGTCTACAGAAATGGTTTGTATTTGAAAGGGGGGAAGACCTCAGCCATTCTGAATTATTATAGCTTCAGGAGATGGAAGTGTTTTCTTAGTCCATATACACAGATAGGTATATCAACGCCAGGAAAAAAAACTAATAAATTGTAACTGAGATTCTACATATGGACCTTCTTAATATTCCTTGTTTCTGGCAGTGCAGGGAAATAGCCAGGCAACTTAGATAAGACTTTGACCTCTACTCCACCTTTCTTTCATGACGTACTTCAGCGTGCCCTTTTTGGTTTCCCTGTAAGCAGGATGATGATTTCCATTGAGTTTTTCTAACAAGCGAATCGTTATAGATATATAAAACAGCTAGACCAGATGATGAAAGTAAGACACTGAACACATGGCTCCAGTTTTTAAAAAAATATTGTGTACTTTGGAAAAAGAGTTCAAAGTGTGCACCTGTCTGTTTCCTTTTTTATTGAACAACAAGGTTTAATGGCAACAGTAGAAAAACAGGTGTCTGTTCAGCTTGGGTGTCGAGGCCTAGAAATTGAAAACAAAACACCACAAAAACCCCAAGTCTTGAAGGAAAGCTTCTTTAGGGATAATGTAGTCAAGGTTAATTTATAATTTTGGCCCAGTTCCTGTAAAGGTGCAGGATTTGACTGTCACATTTCCTCCCCCCATCCCCATCCCCATGTCTAACCTAAAAAGAATATGTTCTTTAGAAAAACAAGACCTGTGATGAACTAAGTATTATGAGACCAGCTAGTCCTCTGGGGGGCAGGGCAAAAAGCTTTCTTGAGAGGAAGCATTTAAAGTTATGTGTGTTTTCCAAATGAACCTATCTATGAAACAGAAACAGAATCACAGACATAGAGAACAGACTTGTGGTTGCCAGGGGGGAGGGGGTTTGGGGGAGGGATGGAGTGGGAGTTTGGGGTTAGCAGATGTAAGCTTTTATATATAGAATGGATAAACAGCAAGGCCCTACTGTATAGCACAGGGAACTATATTCAGTACCCTATGATAAACCATAATGAAAAACAATATAAAAAAAGAATGTGTATATGCATAACTGAATCACTTTGCTGTACAGCAGAAATTAACACAGCATTGTAAATCAACTATACTTCAATTAAAACAATACTGAAGAAAAATAAATAAGTAAATAAAGGTATTTTTGTTTTGGAAACCTTGTTTTATTCCTGTTCAGATTGGCCACGTGTAAATGGCAATAGCGGTATTGAAAAAAGTTAGGTTTCTGTGTGTTATTTGGTGACATAGAATTTGTGCTAGGACCCTAAAAACTGCAGATACACATTTTATGACACATCCTCTTACAGAGGGGTTTGTTTTGCCATTCTGATCACAAACCTGGGAACAAGGAACTCCAGGGAGTTCTGGGAAAATACACGCACTGAAATCAGCCAAGTGTTAGAGAGCAAGATTCTTATGTTCTGAACATACTTTTATGGCTTCATTCCTTTATACGCAGCAACCTTTGGCCTCAGTGAGGAAAATGCTGAACTTATGGAACCAGAGCTTGGCTCTTTATGTCTACAGCCATCACACAAACTTGGCTAAATGGTGTGTAACAATGGACTGTCTGGGGTTTTAGAGCTGCAAAGGTGCCTTTCTAAGGAATATTCTTCAAGCTTGTTGTGTTACAAGATCCACTGATCAAAGAGGCCTGGCTCCAACCTGGAACCCTTGGAAGATGGTGTCTGCGTTGTCTGGACCCCATTTTTTTCCTATGCTTCTGTAGAGGCGCCTTTATGCACGACACTGAAAATATAGATTACTTAAAGTGATTTGTCGGGAATCATTTCCTGTCAGGGAGATGCTTTCATAACTTTTAGGAATATCACTACCTTGATCACCTGTGTAACTTAGGATTTCAGGCCAACTATGATACTGTCTGCTCGTCATGGGTTCCTTTATATCAACAGACGTGGTATAGTTAAATTAGGAAAGCGTTAGTCATGTAGTTGTGGCTACAAGACTTGACATTTTAATTTTACCAATGACTCGAGAATTGAGAATGGGCCGCAGTTCCTCTGTCTAATAATATCATGGGTATTTCCTAGATTGTGTGAAGAATAAAGAGGAAGCGTGTGTTAGGCAGTTGGAATGCCTTAGAAAGAGGTGCGATACGAGGTGTGAAATACAAACCCCAGCATTTAGTTCTTGCTTAATTTTGACATATGTGAATACAAAGTAGTGTCAGTTCTTCAGTTATGGTCCTGATTCCTCTCCCATCATTACTGGGCTAGTTCGAGCATCCTCCTTTCTCATCTAGACCTTTGTATCAGCTTCTTCACTGGTCTCCTCATCTCCATCTTTCTCCCTTTCCAAAGGCTATAGAATAGACCATTAATTTTATTAATCACAGCCGTAAGCAAAAACCCAACTCTCTCCATGACCTACAGATTAAATATTAATTCCAGCCAGGTTGCCAAGGGCTTCTTTAATATGGATGTATTATTATTTTATAGCCTCATTAACTTCACCTCCCTATTTATGATCCATCTCCCAAACCGAACTATTACCTTTCACTGAACATGACATTCATTGTTCTACCTCCATAAATTCATCTGCTTTTCCCTTCTGCCCCAAGCACAGACCCAGTTCCCCTTCTTCATATATTACCCTTTGAAAGTATCTCCTATTCCGCATATTTATTGTTAGGTTCACACCTAGCTGACCTAAATGATTTATAGTTCCTATTGCTGTTGTGAATATAATCCTTTTATTTTATTAGGTTTTCTTGCTAGGTAATACTGGTATCCAATCATATCATCTTCTAATAGTGCTTATTTTATCTCCTCATTTCCTACAGTTGTACCACAATTTGTTATTCCTGTCTTGTTGCATTGTCTAGAACTTTCAGAGCAGTGTTAAATAGTAGCACCAGTAGTCACCATTCTTGGCTGGTTCTTGATATTAAGGAAACCACGCCTCCAAGAGTTTCAGGGTTAAGTATGATTTAGATTGGTGGCTAACAGTCAGCATCCTTAGGTTGCATAGAGTATCATTCTAATTCCACTTTATAAAGACATGTTTTGAAAAGGCTGAAATTGATATTTTTGCATTTTTAAGTTTTAAATGTATGTAGGCATATATTAAAACATGTACATATATATGTATAAATTTAAACATGCATATTGAACGTATGAAAGTACAAAGAATGATATAACAAATTTCCATGGAGCCATCATCCAGTTCAGCAGTTATCAGTTTTGTTTTATCCTGATTTCACTCACTTCCCTTCCCTCTTACTATTTTGAAGTAAATCCCAGACATCTTATTATTCAATGTATAAATATTTCAGCATGTATCTCTGAAAGATAAGGGCTATTTTTAAACATAACCATAATGCATTTGACACATATACCAATTTTTTTAAACATCTTTATTGGAGTATAAGTGCTTTACAATGTTGTGTTAGTTTCTGCTGTACAACAAAGTGAACAGCTATACGGTATACATATATCCCCATATCCCCTCCCTCTTACGTCTCCCTCCCACCCACCCCATCCCATCCCTCTAGGTGGTCACAAAGCACTGAGCTGATCTCCCTGTGCTATGCGGCTGCTTCCCACTAGCTATCTATTTTACATTTGGTAGTGTATATATGTCAGTGCTACTCTTTCACTTCGTCCCAGCTTACCCTTCCCCCTCCCCATGTCCTCAAGTCCATTCTCTATGTCTGCGTCTTTATTCCTGTCCTGCCTCTAGGTTCATCAGAACCTTTCTTTTTCTTTTTTTTTCTTTTTTTTTTTAGATTCCATATATATGTGTTAGCATACGGTATTTATTTTTCTCTTTCTGACTTACAGCACTCGGTATGACAGACTCTAGGTCCATCCACCTCACTACAAATAACTCAATTTCATTTCTTTTTATGGCTGAGTAATATTCCATTATATTTATGTGCCACATCTTCTTTATCCATTCATCTGTCGATGGACACTTAGGCTGCTTCCATGACCTGGCTATTGTAAATAGAGCTGCAATGAACATTGTGGTACATGACTCTTTTTGAATTATGGTTTTCTCAGGGTATATGCCCAGTAGTGGGATTGCTGGGTCATATGGTAGTTCTATTTTTAGTTTTTTAAGGAACCTCCATAGTGTTCTCCACAGTGGCTGTGTCAATTTACATCCCCACCAACGGTGCAAGAGGGTTCCCTTTTCTCCACACCCTCTCCAGCATTTATTGTTTGTAGATTTTCTGATGATGCCCATTCTGACCGGTGTGAGGTGATACCTCATTGTAGTTTTGATTTGCATTTCTCTAATGATTAGTGATGTTGAGCATCCTTTCATGTGTTTGTTGGCAATCTGTATATCTTCTTTGGAGAAATGTCTATTGAAGTCTTCTGCCCGTTTTTGGATTGAGTTGTTTGGTTTTTTGATATTGAGCTGCATGAGCTGCTTGTATATTTGGGGGATTAATCCTTTGTCAGTTGCTTCATTTGCAAATATTTTCTCTCATTCTGAGTGTTGTCTTTTCATCTTGTTTGTGGTTTCCTTTGCTGTGCAAAAGCTTTTAAGTTCCATTAGGTCCCATTTGGTTATTTTTGTTTTTATTTCCATTTCTCTAGGAGGTGAGTCAAAAAGGATCTTACTGTGATTTGTGTCATAGAGTGCTCTGCCTATGTTTTCCTCTAAGAGTTTTAGAGTGTCTGGCCTTACATTTAGGTCTTAAATCCATTTTGAGTTTATTTTTGTGTATCGTGTTAGGGGGTGTTCTAGTTTCATTCTTTCACATGCAGCTGTCCAGTTTTCCCGGCACCACTTATTGAAGAGGCCGTGTTTTCTCCACTGTATATTCTTGCCTCCTTTATCAAAGATAAGGTGACCATATGTGCGAGGGTTTATCTCTGGGCTTTCTGTCCTGTTCCACTGATCTATATTTTTGTTTTTGTACCCAGTACCATATTGTCTTGATTACTGTAGCTTTGTAGTATAGTCTGAAGTCAGGGAGCATGATTCCTCCAGCTCTGTTTTTCTTTCTCAAGATTGCTTTGGCTATTCAGGGTCTTTTGTGTTTCCAGACAAATTGTGACATTTTTTTGTTCTAGTTTTGTGAAAAATGCCAGTGGTAGTTTGATAGGGATTGCACTGAATCAGTAGATTGCTTTGGGTAGTATATGACACATATACCAATTTATGATAACCCTTTGTAATCAGTGATCAGATTTCCTCTTGCATCAGGATCCAAGTAAGTTTCACTTACTGCAGTTGGTTTAATGTCTCTTTTTAATGTCTATATTTTAGGTTTTTCTTTTCTCTCACCCTTTGGTCTGTCTCTAGCTCTAGCTCTCTTTGTCTTTTTATCTTCTTTTAATTTTTTCTTAAGAAATCAGGTTATTTGCCCTGTAGAGTTCTTCATAGATTGGGCTTTGCTGATTGCATCCCATGGTGTTCTTTTATATGTTCCTCTGACCTGTGTTCTTCCTGTAAATTAGTAGCTGTATCTGGATGCTTGATTAAATTCAGATTTGATTTTTGGGGGTAAGAATACTTTGTAGATAGTTTTAGAGAAATTGATTTTCAATCTCATCAATGTTGATTCTCTTTATTGAAATGACCATTGGCTTTTATTTTTGATATGCCATGATTTTTTTTTAATTTGATGAATAAGGTAATGAATTTGTCTCATAGTTTCTGTCTTTTGACCTTCCGTCTACTTTCATTTCTAAGTGCATTTTGGTTGATGAATAAATTAACCTATGTCATTAAATGTCACATGGTAATTTCAGCAGCTCGCCGAGTAACTGAATCCTTAATCAGTTCCCTTTGTTTTGATGTGTTCTGTTTGATGCTCCAAACTTTTGACTAATTTGGAAAATGACAGGTTAACATTTTCTACATTGACATGACCTTCTCCCAGCCAAATTGATACTGGCAAAATATGCAGAGTACAGTAAAGAACGTGCCCCTTCTACCTTTAACCTGATGAGATCTATAAATATATCAAATTAAGCCAGTCAGCTGACTGCTAATATTTGCGTTGTAGGCTAGGTGGATCTTACTCTTTTAGAATACGTGTTGATAGGAAAAGATTCAAGGAACAGCTTGAAAGTTCCTTGACTTCTGGCTATGGAAATTTTATACTCAGATAAAACTGTCAGTGCTCAGTAGAAAATATATAGCAGAACTGTATTTCTGTAGCTGGCTTCTTAGCTAAGAGAAGATTATTGGCTTTGTGAGGAAGAAAATGTCGCTTTCTTGTAACCACCTGGCCAGCCATCCACTGTGGGAAGAGACCCCCTCTTCTTTAGAAAAGCTAAGACATCCTAGAAGACATTTATGCCATTGACATGTTGCTCTAAGAAGTGGTAGACTAGAATGATTACACTGTGTCATGAGTGAAATGTGCTGTCAGAAAAAAAGAAAAAAAAAATCCACTTCTGTGTTTGAAAAATAACCTTTGTTGACAATTTTTATTTTTCTAAGGAGAACGCTATCTAATGACACCAAAGCCTTTGCTCAGCAACTGCTGGCAACTTAGGATCTCCTTTCTGTTTAGCTACGAATGAGCTCAGTGTTACAACAAAAATTAGAATTTTGTTTTATGAGGAGAAACACCCAAGGGTCACTTCTCATTCTGCTGACGAAGGAAGAAAAAATATTAGGGTCTGCCCTGAGAGCTTGTAAGGGAGGGAGGGATCTAAAGGCAATCCTATTAACCTACTTCAGCCCCGCTGTACATGTAAGAAAACAGAAAACAAGCATGTCCAAATACACTTATGTGACCTTGGGCAGCCTGCACACTTTTGTGAATTTTTAGCTGGAGGTATTTGCTGAAAGACTGCAGAACTGTTCTTTTGAGATGATCTGTATCCTCTTTTTCAATATGGGATAAATTCTACAATACGTGAAGATTCTTTTGGGTCTACCGTTCTCTGTGTGTTATGATGCCAAAGCTCAAGTTCACTATTTAAACCAGTTAACCTCCACCAGCCCTTGGTGTCGGCTTATTCTTTGGACAGACTCTCACCTTGTAGGTAATCTACCATATTACCAAGTCCTGAGGTCCATGAATTGAGATGCCCTAATTCTACTTTAGAAAGTTCTGGTTCCATTTCTGGGCTCGTGATGGTTCTTCCCTGGCTTCCCTGTTTGTTTCTATAGCAGAGTTCAGTAGAGGAGAGGCCAGGGAGATGATGGGCTCTGGGAACCTCCAAGTCAGGATGGGTTTCTCTGGTCTTCTCCTATCATTTTTTTCTCAAGTACCTATTTGCTATTCAGCAACGGATTGAATTACTACTTGCAAAAAAAATGCCAACCCAGAATGGTGATGCTTTAGGGGTTCTGAGTCTGGCTCTGGATTTTCCTTTGGAGAACTAATGCCTCCCCCGTCCTTCCGTTGGCATCTATAGAAGCTGCATTAGGTGGCATGGCTTTTCCTGCTCAGCTTCTGAGCCAGAGCGTCATTTTCAGGAACCACATAAGCATTTCTTCCCAGTAGAAGTTCAAAGTGCTCTGGTACATAATTGCTGAGGAGCTATATTCTGAGCAAGAATAATAATTTCAGATTTTTTTTTTTTAAACTGGGAGATCAAAGAGCAGGAAT
>NW_006792928.1:102237-134621 GCF_000442215.2 Lipotes vexillifer | reverse complement strand
AGGAATGCATGCAGATTTCTAAATACATAGCCATGGCAGATATCACAGGTAAGGATTTTTTAAAAAATCCTACAACTTTGTAGCGATTGACAGTTCCGTGTTAGAATATAAAAATTGTTAATATTTGTATATGTTATTGAGAAAACTGCAGAGAGTGATTTAATCTTCTGCAAGTAAATCGTTAAGAATTGTCCTAAAAACTCCCGAGTCAGGGTTCATTCGCTCAGGGAAGATAGGAGCTAATGATTGCTTCTTGGGGTAAACATTATACACATACTAATTCCTGCTAATTGTCAAAGAAGAAGAGACTGGCTTCTTATCAGTAGTTTGCATCTGTGTAATGGCCCTGGTCTGTTAGTGCTGTCTACTTCACTGATAAGGAAAACACCACTTAACACAAGCAAGAAAGGGAACCATCCTTTCCAGCATTATTTTCTTTTTCGCCTGTCTCTGAGCAGAAAAAGGCTGGCATTCTATAGGAAATACTGTGTGATTCCATGGGAAAATAAATGAGCAGAGAACACTCAATTCCTCCTCAAAGTTTTATTCTGTGTCTTTACTAAAGCGTGCAATAGTACGTGATTTCCACAATGTTGAGTTATAAACAAAGTTTATACTATGGCCCATATTCTATGGACATCATACTATTTTTAAATATTGTAGAGTTTTCAAACGGTTACAATAACACACAAGATTATAAATACAGTGAATTCATGTAACTTGGAAGCTCGGTCAGAAATATTAGAGACTTGCACCTGAAGCTTACATGATATTGTAAATCCAGTATACTTCAATAAAAAAAAATTTTTAAGCAATATTAGAGAATTGTGTAGATCTGGAAAGTTGAAAATAATTACACATTTAAGATAGTTTTTTATCCTTTTCACTCAAATTGTTTTATTTTGTAAAAGCCAATTGAATGGGTATAAATTATTGACAGTGGTTTTGAAAAAGTTAGAGTAAATTATTGATATTTACTTGATGCTTTGCAGTCATTCAGTGGTTACCCGTCCAAATCAGACCATCTCTTCACATTCTGTAGGAGAAGAATTTGCCAAGAAGCAACATTCGAGGCTTGATTATATGTACTTACAGTGTCTGGACAGAAATGTTTTTGCTTCTCTTTGTTCCATATTTACGCCGTTAGTAATGGAAACATACCCTCTATTTGTGTGCAGTTTTGCAACTGACAAAGTGTTTTATCAAACTCTGCAGCAGCCCTGCCATACCTCATTTTTGCAGCTGAGTATACTGAGGCAGGTAGCTGGACCAGAGCCCCGCAGCTAGTAATTGGCAAAATTGTGCCTTGGCCCCCTGATTCTTCTCAGCTAATAACTCCAGGGTCATTTCGCTACATTTCATCCATAAAGATCTCCTTTTAGGGAGAATTGTTTACAGTCTTACAATTTTCAACCCCAGTAACTTTAGTTGTTATTATTATGCCTCGCATATAATAGGCGGTCATTAAAGAACTGTGAAAGGAAGGAAAAAAGAAGGGAGGGAGGGAAGGAGGGTGGGAGGAAGGAGAAGGGTTAGGGAAGGGAGGGAAGGCTAGAAAGGAGGGAGTCCTATTTCCTGGTGCAGGATTTGGGGAATCTTTTTTATTTTTTATTTTTTTTGCGGTACGCGGGCCTCTCACTGTTGCGGCCTCTCCCGTTGAGCAGCGCAGGCTCAGAGGCCAGGGCTCACGGGCCCAGCCGCTCCGCGGCACGTGGGATCTTCCCGGACCGGGGCGCGAACCCGTGTCCCCTGCATCGGCAGGCGGACTCTCAACCACTGCGCCACCAGGGAAGCCCCCTGGGGAATCTTTAAATGGTAATCTTAGTGTCCAGATCCTTGGCTAAGTCAGAGAACTGTTCAGACGTCCCCCAAATGGTCATTAGTCCTGATCTATACTACCAAGACAGACGGAGTGGAGAGTAAAACACTCGGAAGAAATTCTCTGGTAACAAGCTAACTGCCGTACTTATACTTTCTTCCTTATGATTTTGTAATTGGTAACATCCCAAGTAAAGTGTGTTTGGGATAAAACGTTCATATAAATGCTAAACGTAAAAGTAATGAATTCACACTTATCAGTGTTCCTAATTGCTGCCCAGTTAGCACTTACTAGAAGTTGACCAACTCCCAGATTATGACAAACTAGTTGCAAAGCAGAGGGAAGCGGTTTTTATTAAGGACTGAATGAGTGAGATCTATGTCACCTATTGCCGGGAACAGCTATGAAGGTCATCTTTTATATATCAAAAGCACATTCTGTTGGCAAAACTGTTAGCTTTTACCCCTGATAAATTCCTGCCAGCTCCCGCAGAAAGAATGCTGTTTCCAGCATTTTGTTCCAGGTTTGAGAACTTGCTTTGTCTGTTTCATTAATTTCTGGCAGAATTACCAAACGGAAACTGACTTAGCAATACCGTGTGTATAGGCCAAAGAGAAAGGATATCACTGCAAAATTTATAGATGTGCTTAGGGCTGACTGTGCGCTGCGGTCAACTAAGGAGAATATATAAGGAAACTTGGCAAAAATCTGAAAGGTGCATATATCCCCATCCAGATCCCAGGTTCTTCTGACAATTACAACTTATTCCTGTATTTGGCTGTTGGTTCAGAACAGCTGTACCCAGTTGGTCCACACTTTGTGTCACCTGGGAGTTAACTGCTGCTTTGCAATTCCATGATCATTTTTGTTTTCGCTGCTCCTAAAGGATAAAAGCGCTAAGCAGCGTAGAGTCCATGACACGTAAGAGTTGCTACTTTGTTTTCTCCAAGAATTATTTTATTATCAACTATCCCATTCCTAGTGTCAAGTCGTGATCCAAGAATTTTTTCAAATGAATGTGTCAAAGCTCAGAGCTGCAGGATAATTCAAAGGATGATCATGTCAAGAAAAATACTTTTAAAGGACTGGAAAAAAAGGGATTGTTTCTAGTTTTAACCCACATTTCTTAATCCTACTTTTTTGATAACACAAGATCAGAAAATCCAAGGAATAGATATGATGTTTCTGTCTCTTGTTTCTGTCACAGCTAATTTTCATTGTAAGTTTGCAGTTAATATGGAAGGTCTGCTTTGGCGAGGAGGGGGTTGATTTTGTTGTTTTTAATAAAAGCCTCAGCATTTGTTCTGAGAGAGCCTGCTGCAGTGTTTGCTGCCCAGTTTGGATGAGGCATAATTCTTAGCAGCCTGTCAGGGATTCAGGGACCACTGGGGTCTGCTTGAGGCTCCGAGCTCCTTTGCAGGAATGATGGTGACAGAACACTGCAGGTGGTCCCCTCTGCCCAATTTGTCATCCCATAGATCCCTGTCAGCAGTTGAAACTCGTAAGCACAAAACCTTTAAGACAAACTGCCTCCTAGTATTTTTTTAAAAGCAGTCGCCATGGATGAAAATATCCATAGCACCTAAGTAAACAGTTTTTCACATGAAGATATAATATTATGTTAAAATCTATGCTAAGTGATGTGTAGAAATCGTCTACTCTATGATTTTATAGACCAAAGGATGCAAGTTGTGTTTCCCCTCTTCCTGATAAAGATGGTAAAAGTGCAGCTGCTGGCAGAGGGTAACATCACCTCTCTCCTCTCTCTCCCTGGTTCTTTTGGTTGGGTTTGTAGACCTGAGCTGGACATCTGGAAATGCATTCTGAAAAGGACTTTGTGTTGGAATAATATGAAAATTGACGCAGTTCTTAATTACCCATTATAATGATTCAAGGAAAGCATATGCCTCTGTGAAATCTTCAAATTTCTGTTATCAAATTTTACATCTGATTGATAGGTACCAAAATTAAGATTCTTCCCTACTTGTTCAGTAATCATACCTCCTATTATTCATCGGATGCCAGTTTTGTGCCAATTCCTTTTACCTCTATAAGAGTCCTGTAAGAGTGCCCTTACCCTGTTTTCTAAATGGGAAAACTGACCATCTGGATGGTTAGGTGACTTACTCAAGGACACAAAGCTAGTAGGAGATGGGATTTGAACCAGATCCGTCTCCAAAGGGCAAATCATTTTGACTGTCCTTTGCTGTTCCTCCTGAAAGCCATGGTGAGAACAGAGAAATGGTCCCAAACATGCCTTAGACAGGAGAATAAGAGACAAGAAAGGCCTCGAGTCGTTTAGAAACTGAATAATCAGATGCGCGGTATTTCAATCAGGTATAGAGTAAAAATCAAGCAGAGTTAGGGTCACAATTAGGTTAAATGTCAAAGCAAAATGTGCGCTTGTGAAGGAAACGAAAAAGAAAGGCAGGAGAAAATGGAAAGATACGACAGGTCAAATAAAATAAACAAGGGCATCTGAGTTTCACACGCAAATCGTAAAATAGAAATTGATAAGGAAGACAAAGAGTTAAAAGTCACTAAGAATGAGTCAGATAACCGACGAGAAAAACTTATGTCTGAAGATGGACTCTCCCTACCCCGGGAGGGTAAATAGAATCTTCATTGGCTGGACACGTTGGTTTTACATTTCATCCTGATAATGTCAGTGATAAACATTATGTTTTGAGTTAGACTGTTTGGGGTTGAGACTGAGCAGTGTTTAAGGTGCTCCCAATACTGTAAGTGGGGAGAAGTTCTGAGACTAAATGCTCTTACAGTCTCAGGACTTTGGCTTCATTTAATCCCTGCACCTAATGGTGGAGCAATCAGTGTCAGCCTGACTTTCCAATAACGGTGACGATTGAAGGCAAGTGAATAATCAGATTTATTACATGAAGACGTTGCAAACCAAAATTAAAACTTGTTTCTACTCCTACCTCAGAATGGATGAATTTTGTAGTGCTTTATTCTACATTTGCAGCAACGTTAGACTGTCTTTGCATTTCTTCAGAAGCGTGATGGCAATCAGACATTCAATAATATTCTTCTCAGTAGAAATTAGAATAGAATGGAAATTTTGAACAGAATGCCCCCTGATCT
This sequence comes from Lipotes vexillifer, assembly GCF_000442215.2. Taxonomy (NCBI): domain Eukaryota; kingdom Metazoa; phylum Chordata; class Mammalia; order Artiodactyla; family Lipotidae; genus Lipotes; species Lipotes vexillifer. Next base: position 129,700 of record NW_006792928.1, on the reverse strand, counting down.
ATACATTACTACATACTCAGTTAATAATATTTTTTTCATTAGGAACAAATAAGCCACCTTGTATTTTTCCTGCTATACATTATGTCTAAAAAATATCAAGTCCGTACACATATATCACGTAATTTCAAAATAAAATAATTTTGTTAATTAGTTGCCATTAAAAGTTGATATCTACATTCAGTTGCACTGATGTGAATTTATGTCATTATCTTTGAGCCTTCCTGGAAAGTGTATTTTTCTTAATGACAATAGATGTTCTCTTTTCCAACTTCCTTAGAAGATAAAGTATTAGTTATAAGAAATGTTGAACCTGTTGCCTATTTAATTATAATTCAGTTAATTAACTATAATTACCCTTTTATACTTTTCTTATATTTAGTTACACCCAGAAAGTACTTAACGTCTTTGCTGTTGCTTATTAAGCCTGAAAGTTCAGTGGACTACGCCGTATCTCATATGAACTCTTCCTTTTAAGAGAATTTAAGATTAAAGGCTGCTTAGAAGAGGGCAGGATGGGTATAAACCTTTCCCCTTCTTTATCTTTTATCCAGCCACATCTACATCTACCACGGGGACAAGCCATCTTGTCAAGTGTGCAGAGAAGGAAAAAACTTTCTGTGTGAATGGAGGCGAGTGCTTCATGGTGAAAGACCTTTCAAACCCCTCAAGATACTTGTGCAAGTAAGAAAAGAAATCCTCTGTGTGGCTTATGTCCATGACCGCTCCTTTTAGATGATTCCATGTCTCATGATGTATTGTTGCCGCTTTTTTCCAATTCCGTTGCATCCTTTGAATAATGCTGTTTGATTTTTAAAGTGTTGTGAAAAGTTCATACCATTTATCATCTTCTCTGTTATATCCAGAACGTTATTTTGCTTTTTTCAAGGTGGGTTGTTCTTTTTTTGTTTGCCTTCATATTTATAAAGTTGCTTTCCTCGTGGTTTTCCTCATTGTTACCTAAGAGAGATGTGCAAATATCATAGAGGTCTGGAACTTTGGATACCTACGTCTCCATCCAATGTATGGTTGAAGCTGTAAGATGATGTTCCTTTTTACCCCAGTAGTCACCTGCAAAACGAATAGGACAACTAAAAGAAGCAGAAGGGCAGAAGATTCCTTACTGACACATCTGTTACACTTGGCATTAGCTTATTCTTTTGTAACTCCTTTTTAAAAATGGAATTTAGGTCGATCTCACTAATGAAAAACCAGCAACTTGCATTTGTTTGGAAATGCATTTAGTGTGTTTAGCATCATTGCATGTAGAAGGCAGAGTTTTCTTTGGTGTACTACAGTTATTTATAGGTGTATTTAGAATGGCGCTCTCTCCAATGACCTGAAGGAGTTAATGAACCACTAAGAAGCATCACAGTTACTCTCTCTCAACAGGCAGAATTAAACAAAGATGTTGTCAGTAAGGTTACATTAAATATCTAAACCTTGCAGTTAAAATTAGTAGGTCTCATTAAAAAGCACGTGTTGATTGTGCCATGCATTTTTAGTCTACGCTTGATATTTAGGTTCTGTGTGGTCCATGGGCTCAAATAATTTCATGTGGTAAAAGATATTTAAATATGCGGTGAAAAATACACATTTATTTGGCAGTTGACTAAGAGCTGTGTCCCACTGTTCTAAAGTAGCAGTGATTGTCCTAAATGAGAAAAAAAACATATCATCATAACAACCATCTCCTGCTCCAGAATATTACTAGCTTGTGACCCAAATGTTGACAAAGAAGAGCAAGTTTGTCAGAGAGACAGGTGAGCTAATGGAGCAATTAGCAAAATGAGAAAAAAGGCGCAAGAAATCATTAAGAAGGCCAATGCCCTTTTACATCATGTAAATAGTATGCAAATATTTAAGTCCCTTTTCTAAGAAAGCCCCCATTGTTTGTAAGTAATAAAGTGCATCTTAAAGGACATATATTTTAAAATCATAGCACCAAACAAAAATGCCGTTTTGGTAGAAACGTTTTGCTGTTCGCCGTGCTGATCTAGACACGGGCTATGTGCAGAATGTCTCGTGGGACCTCAGGGCTGTAAGCAAGTACCTCCCAGATCTGCTTTTTTGCCCTCAGAATCTCTCCTTTTAATAGAGGAGAAGCAGAGAAGACAAGTTTTGCTGGTTGTGTGGCCGATTTTGTCAATGAAAACAGACAACTTATAAAAGTAGCTATAGTCTTTATTTATTTAATTATTTTATTTTATTATTACTTTTATTATCCTTATAGTATCTTACGCTTTTATACTTTATTAGTTTTGTGGTGAATAAAAGACTAGGAATCACAAGAGTAAAATTCTAATTTCAATTACTAAATATCCCTTTCACAGATATAGGTAATAGTTATAAGCCAAGATAAAGTTAATAAATAAGAGTCTTTTCAAAGCTTTAAAGCAAGATAAAAATGAAAGAGTATATAGAAAAAATCATTTCTTTCAGGTCTGAAGGATTTTATGACTCTCAGTGTTCATTGTTTTAAAATTAAAGATTCACTTTTTGATCACCAGTGTATTCAACTCAGCAGACCTATAGCCAAGAATTAAAGTTGGTCAGTTTTAGCCTTTGGTTCTGCCCACTTGCTGTGAATACAGCCCAAACATTCCTCCCTGCCCATATTTATCATAGTGAATGGGGATGACCAAATTTTTTTTTAACTTTTTATTTTATATTGGAGTATAGGCGATTAACAGTGCTGTGATAGTTTCAGGTACACAGCAAAGCGACTCAGCCATACATGTACCCGTTCTCCCCCAGACGCCCCTCCCATCCAGGCGGCCGCATAACATTGAGCAGAGTTCCCTGTGCTCTACAGTAGGTCCCTGTTGGTTATCCTTTTTAAATACAGCCGTGTGTACATGGGGGATGACCAAATTTTATAGTTTCCTGTAAGATTTTCTCTGTGAAAATAGAAAATACCAGAAGCTGAGAATTATAATCTGTAAAATATGAGGTGCATTTATTATATGGGTAATCCTGTTATTCTGTCCTAGTCATAGACACACAACCTAATTATGTTTTAATAAATCACTTGAAAAAAACACTTAAAATTATAGTTCCTTTAAATGCTTCTCCTTTTTTTTTTTTTTTTTTTTGCGGTACGCGGGCCTCTCACTGCTGTGGCCTCTCCCGTTGCGGAGCACAGGCTCTGGACGCGCGGGCTCAACGGCCATGGCTCACGGGCCCAGCCGCTCCGCGGCATGTGGGATCTTCCCGGACCGGGCCACGAACCCGTGTCCCCTGCATCGGCAGGCGGACTCGCGACCACTGCGCCACCAGGGAAGCCCTAAATGCTTCTCCTTTTTAAACAATTGTACCCAGATTATCTATGTTTTCTCTTTTTTACTTCTTTAGAAAAGCATCTGAGACCACTGTATTTTAATTATAATAATGAAACATGATCATTTTTCACCGTAGCCTTTGCAAAGATTTACAAGCTGAGTGAGTATATATGATAGTTTCTGAACACCTCTTAGGAACCAGTGCAGTTATTTTCCACGTGTTAATTTCAGCTCTTCTGTGGCTCTCCCATGTCCTGTACAAAAAGTGCTATTGCCTAAGTGCTGTTCATTTGTTCCATTTTGGTATTGTGCCAACAACTAGGATGTTTTTCACCCACACAGCTTTTCATTAAATTTTAAGCCCAATCCAGAAAGAAATACTTGTTATATATTTTTCTAATCTTAAAGTGAAATGTTGTCTTCCTCCAACAGTTATTAAAGCAGCAACCCATGAATGAATATTGTTTCCCCCAAGCTAATCGTCTTCTAGTTCTCAGCAAACTGGCATTATAATTTTATTGTATCTTTTTTTTTTGGTAATATAATCTTTCAGAAAAGCGTTAAAGCTTATTACGAGATCTTGTTGGAAAGAAAATCTTTGACATCTATGATTTTGATCAGTTTTATCCCCCTTTTGCACCATGTCTTTACTGATGCATCAGAGCAAGCCAGTGCGTTGATGGAAGAATTGGAATATGTTCACTGTCCAAAGTATGTCATGCCTTTTTTGTTAAATTTGTCTAATTGTTTTTTAATCCCTGTATTAAAAACATCTATAACATTAAAAATAGTTTAGTCAGAAGTGAAACCAAGGCACATCATATACCATGTCTTACGATATTATATTGTTCACTGGACGACTTGCATAGAAACAGAAAACACGAAAGTGTTGCATTGGCTCATCATGGTCCTGTGTATGAAGCCAGTTCATAGTTTCCACATGGTCCATCTGTCTAGGGCAAAACGTTTCTGAAGCATGTGCCACATCATTCAAAATCAGCTTTATCCCTGGCTAAAGACATGACTCAGAAACACCACAAGCACGCAAGTTTCCAAGTAGTCTCTCTGGTCATCTCATCCACTGTTGTCTTTTTGGGAGTTGAAGTCGAAGACTTTACAGCAAAGCTCTTTTTTCTCTCTGTTTAGAACAAGGTGTTCCAAATGGATTAACCATATAACAGTTAAACACTTCTCTGAGGAGAGGTTTGCTGGTTACTTGGACTTCTCCTCTGGGAACTGTGCGGGAATTTCTGTGGTGTATCTCATCTTTTATATTTCTCTTCTCTCTATAGTAATTTAAAATTTATCCTGGGGGGGAAAAAAAAACAAACAAACAGTTACTATTCCAGATTGCATAAAGACCAGAAAAGAATCATTCCGTCTTTTACCCTCTGGTACCCCATGTAGTCACATGGTTCAAAGAAACAGGACAGTTTGAACGTGACATTGTCCAGATGTTCCTCTTTGTTTTCTCCCCTTGTTGTTGTATATCTGCTCCTCTGAACAGCTTTACTTAGAGAACTATTTTGGAAGATGTTGATGTGATTTTTTTTTAATCGAAAAATGATTTTATACCACACCGTATTTATAAACCCATGATGCTGTCCTATGGGCAGATGTGCCTTCCCCATGTGGGGATTAGAGTTTTAACCACCAGTTTTGGTGAATAGTCTGAGCTCTTTCACTTCAACTCTCTGGACGGTATATTTATAACATATAGTTAATATGTTCTCCAAAATTCTTCCCAGGGAGTCAGTGAAATTAAATGAATTCGTTTCTGCTAAAGCACTTCTAACTCTGGGGAAGCAAGATTTCTTTTTCCTTGTAATAAAAAATAAATGGTAGAATTACATTCTCTCTGTAGGCATTGGAAAAATATATACACCTGTCTTAACAGACTGTGTTATCATATTTAATTCCCAGTTCTTCATTTTATTTAACATTAGCAGTTTTTATCTGATTTGTTGGGGCCACCAGCTAGCTTTATAACTTTGCATTTGACATTCATTTAATCATGTAATATCTCTGATCATTAACTTCCTTATATGTAAAAACAAAAAGCAAACAAAACATAGGAAGATGGGAGGTGCCTTTAAACATGAACTTATGATTTTGTCTATTTTTTATGAAACCATGTAGTATATATAAGGGCCTATATTGTATTACACATTATTATCGAGATAGTTACGAAAAATACATAGCTAGAGGAGATAAAGTCACAACAAATTTGTTATAATAAATTAAGCTCAGTAAATGAAATATTAATTAACATTTGTTTATAGAACAGCTACATCTATGCCAGGCATTTCTGAAAAAGCAGAGAAAACATGACGCATGGTCGCTGGTCCCTGGGAACTTAGTCTATTTACGGAAATGGAGTAACTAAAATAGTACATCAGTTAAAGTGACTATATCCCAAGCGGTACAGTGCTGATTGTATGGTAATGAGAATTTAAAGAAGGAAAAGACTGGAATTAGTTGAAGACTTCATAAACATCGTCATCATTTATGGAGTTTTTTCCATATACCAGGCAGACACTGAGGCTGCAGTAATCTTCCCATGAGACCCAGTGGCATGCATAGCTAGACGAGCAGCTCCATTCTGGGAAGTAAAACAAAACAAAAAAACTAAGTTAGACAGGAGAGTCAGTTTCTGAGCTCTGAAAGCCAGGCAGAGGACTTTGGACATCGTGATAGCTAATCGGGCGTCATAGTAACTTCTGGAGCAGGGTAGTGATACCATAAACATAGCAAGTGCTTAGGGAAGAGAGACTTCCATACAGGCTGGAGACATCTGGGGACCGGGTAAGATGAGGAGAGAAAGTCAAGACACTAGCTAAGGTTAAAGTTTTATAAAATCCTGGCATAGCAATGAGGAAGAGGATGGCGATATTTATAACATATTAGTAGCTGAATTAACATAATTAAACAAGGGAGTGATGGTTCAGATTCAAGTTGTGTCCTGTGGCCTCATCATCATGGCTGTAGAAGGAGAAATTTGGAATAGAGCAAAGGGATGTATTTTGGGTTAGACCTGGAGTCCAGCCAGCTCTGGAAGCGTTCGTCCTTCGGAGTGGGTGTGACACTTACCTTCTGTAACATTTGACAGGGAGAGAAACCTTTGTGAGTGGGAGGGACTCTTGTGGCTTAGATGTAGATAGTCAGCTCTTCACATGACCACGTGTTCTATTTCTTCTGTGTCCTCTTGTATCTAGACTCCTGCTATGTACTTCCTAGGTATTTATTAACTCATTTTTGACTTTCGTGAAGACAGAGGGAAGCAAATCCTTTTGTTCTTATAGAAACCAGTTTGGCCGCAGTTTGGCGTAAAATCAGGTACACTAAGTGTTCTTAAGAGCTTGGTTCCTTTTTTTCTCCTGAAGTCAGTTAGGCAGCCACATGTATTTTTTGATCTCCTTCTAAGAGGCGAGTTCTATGCTTGTGCTCGGTATGAAGTGGTGAGCAAAATCACGTGGTCTCTGCCCTCATGGAGTCTGTAGGCTCTTGTGAGTAGCCGATGTATTTCAAGTAATTAATTTAATTATAAATGATTGGTGTGCTGAGTGCTATGAAGAGAATTTAGGGAGCTAAGGGAATGTACCACGGGGGACCACAACCAGCCAGAGGCAGAGACTCCGTCAGGGAAAAAAGTATATGCAGCCCTCGCCTTGAGAAGCATATAGTCTATTTAAAATAAAATGCACCATTTTGAAATATTTCTATTGAATGATTTAAGTCAAAAGTGAATATTTAGATGTTTCATCATAAAATGAGGCTGGAGTAGATGGAGCTATAAAGTTTGGAATTGCTAAGCTGTGTGATGAGACGGGGAAGGGCATCCTCCAGGGAGGAAAACCAAACCACAAATTAGCCGAGTCCATAAGTCATTGTGTCACAAGGACACGTAGATGCATGGGACATAGATTGAGCCCGTATCCGATGAAATTGTTTGACCCCAAAGTAAAGGATACATCAGTTAGAGTAAACAATGGCAAGGATTTTCATCTACAGATGAGCGTTTCAGAACAAGCTGTACAAACAGAGCTTTGGGAAGGGCACCAGGGTTCAAACAAGGAGGGATTAATTCATAAACACTGGCACCCTCATTAGTGGGATTGTATGTCTTAGATGTTGAAAAACAACATTAGCGAGCCAGGATAACTTAGATTTTTTTTTTTTTTCCCCTCAGTATTTACCCATGAGTCCACTGTGGCCACTCTACATATACTGTTATCTCAAGAATTGAGAACTAGCCCCCAGATCTTAATAAAAAAGAAATGGGATGATCAGTGATGGGGAGGTATAAGGTTGGATCTGAAGGAGATGTTATTGAAGGCATATATTATATTTAATATTTTCTTTAATGGTACTGAAGAAGACATTCCCTTGAGGAAATAAATGTCTCTTGCAGATGATACCATAAAGAACACTAAAACACAAATTAGAAAAGCATATACAGACCTCAAGAAATTTCACTTCATGGTGGATAACAGAACGGAGTTCATCTTGGAAAAATGCAGACTAATAGTAACAATCCATTTGGGAAAGAATAATCTACAACACAGATACTCAGCCAGTGAGTGGGCGAGTTCTAGCCAGAATCCTGAGTGAAGGGGTGAGAAAAGTCAGCCCTTGCAATATGATACTGTAGAAAAACAAACTAGCACTGTTTGACCTGGTGTATACACTGCCGGCTCTGGTTTACGGAGTACGAGCAAAAGTCCTTAACGTCTAACACTTAAACACACCGATAATCCTCAATATGTATCTGTTGGCATTGCCAATTACTTGATATTTGTAAACATGGACATCAAAGAAATTGTTTCAGCTGTTGTGCAATATGAAGGAAATACCCCAGTTAGCTAGTACTGAGGTAGAGTGAAAAGAAAATAGGGGCTCTTCTTTTTTGGAAGAAAATTATCTAAAAAATTGTCTGAATATTTCATGGTAGAGTGATGACTAAATAGAGACAAAATATCATATGTAAACCTGTTTCCCTTCTGCCTGATCAAGGGAGGACCTAATGAAAGTTAATGAAACCAAGAAATAAAGAAAGGAAGAGCAAGGATGTCTAAGGATGGTTTATTAATTGACCATAAATTTTAAAAACCACAAAACCATTTATAATGGCTTTTAAAATTAGCAAACCCTAAATAACCAGAAGTTTCTTGGAGTTCTGGAAATATCTTTGACTATGTCTAGTGTCTCCATCAAAAAAAATGAGAAATACTTTATTCAATTAGAATGTAAAAAATACACCAAGCACTAAGTTGCTTCACAAAATTACATGAGTTGATGATCGATTACATAGTAAGCATATCAGGATTGTCACCATGTATTAAGGTTATTATTAAGAACAGTTTTTAGGGGCTTCCCTGGTGGCGCAGTGGTTGAAAGTCCGCCTGCTGATGCAGGGAACGCGGGTTCGTGTCCCGGTCCAGGAAGATCCCACGTGCCGCGGAGCGGCTGGGCCCGTGAGCCATGGCTGCTGGGCCTGCACGTCCGGAGCCTGTGCTCTGCAACGGGAAAGGCCACAACAGTGAGAGGCCCGCATACCGCAAAAAAAAAAAAAAAAAGAACAGTTTTTATTTTACTGAAGCTGTGCAGAAGTCTTGGTTACTACTAGACTGTAATGGCTTTATTGAATCCTAGGTAAGATGGTATTTCAGTAACAGGATTTAAATTTGAGGAAATAGACTTATTGTTAAAGAGTTAGAGTCTTTTCCAAATTCCAGACACAGTTTTAAAGGTTTCTATTTAAGGGAGGGAGTCTAGAAGGAGGATACTGGGAGCTCCTATAAAAAATTATTTGCAAGTATACAGAGGAGAGAGTCGGTCACAAATTATAAAAATAAAAGCCGGTTATTGAGCCGTACCTGGCAAATCAATTGACTGTGAGATTCTCCTTAATACAGTCCTTTACTGGACACTGCAGTCTGATCCTCAATCAGGTTTCAGTTTAACTAACATTTTATGAGAGTCCTTCATGAGCCAGGCTAAACATTAGAGCTATAAAATGATCAGAATGTGGTCAGCGTCCTCACAAAGAGGTAATCACGAGACAGATAGGTAAGAACAGTGGAAGAGATCAGGGCAGCGTGCAATGTGAGAGCCAAATAAGGAATCCTTCTCCCAGGGTGTGGATGTGTGGAGGTGAGGATATGGCACTCAGGGAAGAGTTGATGCGAGTTGGAAGAGATGCTGCTTCAGTTCAGACAAAACTGTCTATGAGTTTTCATCTCACGAAGAACAAACATAGAACAAAGATAGTTTATCATGTTAAGAGCAAATGCAAAACTTTTTTTTTTTTTTTTTTTGCGGTACGCAGGCGTCTCACTGTTGTGGCCTCTCCCGTTGTGGAGCACAGGCTCCGGACGCGCGGGCTCAGTGACCATGGCTCACGGGCCCAGCCGCTCCGCGGCATGTGGGATCGTCCCGGACCAGGGCACGAACCCGTGTCCCCTGCATCGGCAGGTGGACTCTCAACCACTGCGCCACCAGGGAAGCCCTAAAACTTTAAAAAAAATATTTCCATCTTCTAATCTGATCAGTAAAACAAGCGGTATATATAGTTTGGGAGCTATAATAGGGGCTCGGTTCTTATTCAAACAGATTCTTCTAAGACATAAAATTCTTGGAAGGTGCTCAGACTCGTGCCAAAGAATATTGTTCAAAATCAGATTAAATTTACCGTACTCTTATCTCCGAAGAAAGCGATAGATTGGGTGCTTAAAGTACAGTGCTAATAAAGAAATATGTCAGCAGCCAGTCTGCCTATTCTTTTAGAAGTAATTCCATAGAATTTAGTCAGAGCCTATAGATCAGGTGCATTTCCATTTGCGTGTTTCCTCTACCCAGTCAATGCAGTCTGCAGTTTGCTTATGCAGAAACTGTTTCCACTTCCTTCCATCTGATTTGGTAACAATCCTAGACGTCCACAAAAGTTACATAATGGTTATAGCCGCTGAACCCTTGAATTGCTTAGGAATAGGTATTTGAAATTTATTTTGCCTCCAGATTGTCTTAAAAATCCATTCTATCAGAAATTTATTTTTTAAGTTCTTGAGTCCTCCCTGACTGGTAATACATTCAGAAGAAATGATGTCTGGGTTTTTGCACAGTGATTCCATGTGTGAGGGTGATTTCCAGAACCTTTGTGGTAAGAGAAACCTTTGATAATCACTTAGTTAAATCCTTTCATTTTATCCCTGAGGACAGCTGAGGCCCAATGAAGCCAAATGGGCTTCTCACATGCAAGCAGCAAGGTTCTGTGATGCCAGGGTAGAGGGCCTTTTGGAGGTCAGGATCCCTGACATCCTAAACTTTAATGTACAAACAGATCTCTTAGGGATCTTGTTGAAATACAGATTCTTATTCAGTAGTTATGGATGGGGGCCTGAGATTCTACGTGTCTCCTAACAAGATTCCAGGAGATGCTGTTGCTATTGGTCCTTGGACCCCACTTTGAATAATAATAAGGCTTTTACGCTAAGAAAATCCATCTAAGTGAAGGTAAACAGTAGCGAAAGGAGAGTTCTGGTTCGGTTATAGCTGATAATTCCAAAAAGGATTGGCATACCGTAAGCAGATCTAATGTTACTGCACCAAATATTCTATTGATATATCATCTTGTGATAGAGATAATGCTAGTTTCCTAGGAAACATCATCTCAGGATTTGTACGAATTAGAAAATTGATTGGGTAAGATTTTTGATCCCCTTCATCTAGTTGTCCACTGCCCAGTGATCTCAAAAGTGTCATCCTAGATGCATAAATGGCAATCTTCTAATAAATGCGTTTCTTCTCTTAAGGAACTCATGATCTCTCAGCTATTTGTTAATTTCATGATCCTTAATTAATACGTGCATTTCTTACCTCCAATGGTTCTCTCTCCCTCTCTCTCTTCTCACACACACACATACCATATTCACATATCTTATACCATGTTCTTTGTATGAAACAAGTGGATTATTGTGTGATCAAATTAAGAATTTAAATTTTTAAGATGAAATGGTCATTATAGAATATATTCTTAGGTCTGAAATTACCTACTTAATTATAGTGTATGTCTATATGGATTTATATAGTCCTGGTTCAGAAACAAATATACAAATAAAAAGCCCACGTAGGACTTCCCTGGTGGCGCAGTGGTTGAGAGTCCGCCTGCCGATGCAGGGGACACGGGTTCGTGCACCGGTCCGGGAGGATTCCACATGCCGCGGAGCGGCTGGGCCTGTGAGCCATGGCCGCTGAGCCTGCGCGGCCGGAGCCAGTGCTCCACAACAGGAGAGGCCACAGTGGTGACAGGCCCGCGTACCGCAAAAACAAACAAACAAACAAACCCATGTACTTCAAAACTTTTTATGTCAAATAAGTTATATGGAAAACGAGTTTCCATATATTTTTCTTAAATTACCTGTGAAGGCACTCTTATTGAAGCATGCAGAATGACATCTTCATGAGAAATGACCCAGCCTCACAGGTTATAGTTCTTATCTCTGTATTTCTCTAGGCAGATCTTCCTCTACTCATTAAAGCAAAAATATTATAAATGAAAATAACCAGTTCATTTTAAAAAATATATTTTGAAGAATTGAAAAAACTATATCAATACAAGATGTTTGTTGTTAAGTTTGTGGCCTCTCCCGTTGCGGAGCACAGGCTCCGGACGCGCAGGCTCAGCGGCCATGGCTCACGGGCCCAGCCGCTCTGCGGCATGTGGGATCTTCCTGGACCGGGGCACGAACCCGCGTCCCCTGCATCGGCAGGCGGACTCTCAACCACTGCGCCACCAGGGAAGCCCCCGGTATTACTTTTAATGATCATAATTATACTTTGTTTACCCAAGTACTTATAGGGCTGAAAATCTGGAACTGCTAGTATGTATTCTTACAAGCCATTGTTCATGAAATAGGTGAGGGAGATGTACCAAATCACTTGAGAACATTTTTTGGCTTTAAGGGAAATGAAAAAAAAAAATCAACCTTATATCAGCAAAAATGAATCGTTTTATTCACATCTCTTTGATGCCAAAAAGGTGGTGTTTATTTTTATTTACTCTGGAGAAGAAAGGGTTGTAAGTAAGTCATAAGGTGTGTGCATGATGGTTATGGCCTAGATGCACTATTAATAATAATCATGGCTATGGTTTTGGAGCACATGTAAGAGGTACATTTGTGTCCTGGAACTTTTTGATGACCCTATTTTTTAGACTATGATCCTGGGTAAAATGAATCCATTCTGAAATGCTTTAGTTACTGGAGTGACAGCAACAAAAATAGCAATTGTAAAGGACTTCTATATCTAGGCACAGCCCCATCACAAGACTTTAAGAACAATATTCTACCAGGGTTCTGGAATTTTGATAGGCAAATGTATACGAGTGAGTAAAATGTAAATTTTATACAGTTTCAAAACAATGTACCTAAATGCAAAATGACATTTATTAAATACCTCAGTAGAGGAATAACTGTTTAAATTTTAGAAGTGTATTTGCCTTTGACTTGAGATAATTGGATGAAGTAAAATTCGTACTAATAAAAATCTGCCTCTTTCTTTCACCATTAAAAATAAGACCTAATTTGTAATATCTTTAAAACAAAAAGAGATGTCGTTTTTCTTGTCAGTAATCACTAGAGTGGGACAGTGCTTGACTTCTATTGTAGTTTGTTGATTTCACTTATAAAGAGACCTATGAAATGAAGTAAAAAATTGTGTCTACAAAAGAAAAAGCTCAGAATCATTTAAACAATAAAAGATGCTGGATGGAACCTTATAAGCTCTTACCAAAACCAGTGTTTTAACATAGTGAGTCAGTTGATCAGAGACAACTTCAGAAATGCCCAAGGGAAAGTGACTTAGCTGCCCAGAACTTGCCGCTTCTTTTCAACCTCACTCTAGTGAAATTTCAGTTAACTGATTTTATGAAGACTGAAGCAAACAACAGAAATATATACCCCACAGTTTTCATGGGACATGGTTTTCTAAATGTTTTGTCTTCTCCTTTCTTTTATGTTGTTCAGCTACCAGGTCATTTGTAGGAGTCTCCATACTCCATAGGACGAAAATTGCCAGTCTGAAAGTTCAGTGTCTTTAGCGTTCGATTGCTTATTACATTTTTACCCTCTAGGTGCCAACCTGGATTCACTGGAGCAAGATGTACTGAGAATGTGCCCATGAAAGTCCAAACCCAAGAAAGTATGTTAAAATAATCTGAAATTTGCTTTCTCCCCCAAACTACAGCAACAATCACTACCACTTGGTGGTTTTACAACTCAGTTGTGACTGATTCCTTTTGTTCTAATTATGGTTTAACCACTCAGGGCATAAACCCATTCAATGAGACCTTGTTTAACTGTGTCTCAACACAGACCCCAAAGGTCATCAGTTTTATAAAAGAATGACCCATCAGGATGGTCAGTGATGCTGGTGATCATGGCGGGCCAGCCAACCAGAACTCCTTTCCTTCCAGCATTTTGGACCAATGCTGTCAAATAGAAAACCTAGTTAAAGAAAACATCTGCTTTCACTTCAAGTGACTCCCTTTGAGAGAATGCAGTCACTTAAAATGCTGGGATCTTTCTATCATTTTTGTCCAAATTTTTAACCCTTTGGGGGAAATGCCAGAGTCTAGAAGCCATGATTAGGACAAAGGCTCAGTTCCTGAGGGTGAACTCACCAAGTTCAATCAAATGTCACTGAAGGAGCTTCTTTCTAGCATATATTCACCTCTTCTCTTTTTCTCTGTTTTTTCTACCATTGTTTTTTTGTTTCTTCTCTCAGGTGCCCAAATGAGTTTACTGGTGATCGCTGCCAAAACTACGTAATGGCCAGCTTCTACAGTACGTCCACTCCCTTTCTGTCTCTGCCTGAATAGGAGCATGCTCAGTCGGTGCTGCTTTCTTGTTGCTGCATCTTCCCTCAGATTTCACCTAGAGCTAGATGTGTTTTACCAGGTCTAACATTGACTGCCTCTGCCTGTCGCATGAGAACATTAACAAAAGCAATTGTATTACTTCCTCTGTTCATGACTAGTTGGCTCTGAGATACTCATAGGTGTGTGAGGCTCCGATGTTTCTGAAATTGATCTTGAATAATGTGATACAAAATGATAGTCTATATCACACAGTGCAATGATAATAAAGGCATTTAAAAGTCTCACTTTTATTGATAAAATAAAATCATTCCACTGGACAGTCCATCTTCTTTATAAAATGACCCCATCCTGAAAAGGATGTTCACTAAGTTGTAACCAGTACACACTGGAAACGATGGTAAGTTCATTTCGGTTCAGAATGTGTTATTTCTAACAAATAAACAGAATAAAAAGAGTGCAGATGTTTCTCTTCATTAACCAAACAGTTTGCATTTAAGTTTAAAAAAAAGCACTGAGTAGGAAAATTAAAAACAAACAAACATTTTACAGCAAAGGAGATAGCCAGGCTTCTGTTGACCTTGTTTACGAAAAAAGTGATTCGGGTCTAAATGATTTTCAGATGACTTGTTAAATCATTTATTTATGTTATTCTAGTTTCAGTAATAATTTTAGGAAAATTGTTTTTTAAAAATATTTATTAGTCACTTTGAAATGTCACAGTTCACTGCTAGATATATATTTTTTAATGAGAACTGGGAAATTTTGATTGATTTCTGTGGCTTCATGAAGTCTTGGACATCATTCCTAAAAGACCCAATTCACATTGTATATAATTGCACGGATAACTAAACTATGTATTTCTCCTGCTTTTGTGAACGAGGACTATAGCTTTTAATTCTGGAGCTTTCAAAGCATTATATTTAAAATGGATTCCATATTGTTATGCATTTAGATCAAAGGTTGACAAATTTTTTTCTGTAAAGGATCAGATGGTACATACTTCTGTGTTTGCAGACCATACCATCAGTGTCGTAACCACAGAAAACTTGGCCACTGTAGCACAAAAGCAGTCATAAACAATGCATGAACTCATAAGCATGGCTGTGTACTATTGAAACTTTATTTACAAAAGCATCGTAATGGATTTGTCAACCTCTGATTCAGATTGTCAATTTCTCACCCCAAGAAATATTTCACATAGCATATTAGGGTATAAATTCATGTAACACAAGGAACAGTGATAGCAATTGGTCATTTGGGGGCTGTAAAAGAATGAGATTTGACTCTTACTTGTATACGTGCAAAGAATAAGATTCTGTTCCTTATGTTAACAGACATGGAAGAATAAAGAAATTTCATATGCATTATGGGGAGATTAGGCCCATACTATTCAAACGTTTTTTTTTTATTTAGTGAGGTGGTGCTTATTATGTATTTACAAAGGCTACAGATCAAAAATTATGTTACAGACCATTTTATGTTGTGAAAAATTGGTAAATTGGCATTGCTAAATTTTCAAACACGGTCTCCCCTTTATTCAGAATCTTTAAAGAAAATGCCTTTAGTGGACAGAATTGTTCTCTCTACAGCTGTAGAATATTGTTACAAAGGTAGATAAGATGGAAAGTAAAAACAGAAGGTAAAAGTAGAATTTTACTTAATATAGTAATTTCTTTTAGAAATGTGTTTGTATTCAAATGACATAGATTTAGCAAATCCATGTGACTGTGTAAATTCAATACATTTATATTTTAGAATTTAATGAAAATTCTGAACATGTGCATTGTACTTAAATTTTTGGAATACCATTGTGCACTGAAAGCAATGTTCAAGTACCAGATAGAGAAAAGCATTAAAAAATGAAGATACTCCCCCAAAATGATAATGCAGTGAGATCTGACGGTAATAACCTGAGAAAATGTTCTCAGCTTCTCTTTTAGACCATTTTCTCTTTCATAAGATATAATTTTAAAATAGCTACTGTGTATTTAATCTTAGTGTGATTCCTTGAATAAATTCTTTAGTAAGCTTTCAGTGGCACTTTTGGAAGATGTCCAGGAAAGCAGCATTCATTTTTAACCTGATTTAACAAAGATTGATAGGAAGCACATTTATAAACAAAATCTGTAGTGACTATGCATCAGCGCTGCCTCATGTCTGGAAAAGCAAGAGCTTCCAATCAGAAACTGCTTTCCAAAATTGTCTTGCCCAGAGTTAATTTTCTAACTTCCATGTCTTAAATTCTCAATGTTTATTTCTGCAGACCTTCACATAGAAGGCAGGAAAATAAATGTTTGCTGCTCTGAGAACTTTATGTTCAAGTAACAATGAAGGCTACACAAAAACTAAAAAGTGTTGCCACCATGGTAATGTTTAAAATTTATTTATTGGTGTTCATAAAGTTTGAAATGCATAACATACATTTTAAAAGAAAATATATTCCCCAGCTTCAAAGAGAAACATTGTTCAACTTACCAAACTACATTTTCAGTTGAAGAATCACATTCTAAAAGAATGTACAATTTTTTAAATGCTTATTAACACGTAACTTACATTATTAGGATTTAATACAGTTTGTCTGGTCAGGGTGTCCCATGGGACATTTATTGATTTATAAAAACTGATTTAAAATATAAAAGAAAGGAATACATGTATATTTTATAGAGCGTTCTTGAAGGAAGCCATTTTCCTTGAAATAAAACATATTTATGATACTTTCTAGGAAGATATTGTCAAGGTTAGTCAGCTTCAAATTTCACCCTTCTTGACACAGAATCCCTACTTGAAAGGATTGTGTTCATCATTTTGTGTGTGTGTGTGTGTGTGTGTGTGTGTGTGTGAGAGAGAGAGAGTGCGTGTGTGTCTGTGTGTGTCTGTGTGTGTGTGTGTGTATATATATATATATAGACAATTGATAATCAATTTATAGACGTTATAGAAAAAAAGCACTCACAGCTTCAATAGTTACAGGCAGTATGGAGCAAATAGGTCATGTATAAACTAACATTTAATAGGAAGTAATTATAGAATAGACCAAATTATAGTCTATTTTAAAAGAGTACAATTTTAGAACTTGAAGGCATATTCTCAGAATGAGTAAACTTAGCCTTAAAAGTGTTTTTGAACCATAGGTTACTAGTGCCTAACTTTTTTGTGTTGACTTTTCTAAATGTTTTAAAAACTTTCTGAAGTTATTAATTTCTTTATCAAACATGTGTATCTTGCTGAAAGTAGAATAAAGACACATTCAACCTATGACAAAATTATCATTAACTCCAGCTGAGCGTTAGTGAGATTTCACTGTGTGTGTTTTTGTGAATGCATCAATACTTGCTCATGGCATATGGAAACTTGGAAGGAAGGAGAGAGTTTCCTATTACATTTCAAAGGGCTCAGTGGCAATATGGGTTGGTATATGTGAAAAAAAAAAAAATCTACATTTGTAAAGGTAAGTCGAAAATTAGAAGTCAGATGCTAAATTGCTCCCATTTAGAAATGACATTGACAGGACCCCTCTAGAAACCTCAGAGGGGCAGAAAGTCAAGAGGACACATACCTCTTTGAGATTATTTGCATAAGGAGACCCAAGATGTTAAGGAATAAAATCCTGAATGTCTTCAAATTTAACAGAAATTATAATTGCATGTACGGACAATTTCAGTTTTTAAAAAAGTTGTTTTCTTGTTCTTTTCTCTAATGCAATTGAAAATTTAAATTAACCTACAGGTTAAGCAGTTTTCTTCAAACTATTATAAAAATCCTAAAACAAAGGATTAGCGAGTCAATATTTAATAGTTTCTGAAGACTCTTAGATTTAAATTAATTTTTTATATTGCTTACTGCACAGCAGGAAATCACATGTAGAAAAGGAAACTAAATTGTTTACAGTAACCTTCGTGTTTTTGAATTACTAATTTAATTTGAAAAATGGAGTGGCTAGGCAGAAGTTCAATAGGAAACATATGATATGTAATAAGCCTAAGCCAACATTAGATTAAATAGAAAAGATAGAAAGTAATGACCTCTTCAGAAAATGAAAAGTGTTTGTGTATCCTACTTTTCTTGACTCACAATGAAAGAAACGTAGCCACCAATAGTAAAAATAAATTAGAGTAGTATTTGCTATGGGACTAGTGTGACTGATGCATGCTTCCTCCGCTTGTTTCCTTGTTAGGGCTTATAGCCAGAAGAGATTCCAATTTTAAGTACCAATTTCCCTTTGAATTATTGAAATTGGAGCTGCCTGATATGAATGACTTCCCATGAAATGAAATTAGAGTTAGGCTCACAGACTTACCTATAAAACTGTAAATGCAGTAATATGTATGCATGAGCATGCTACTAATTTCATTGAAGACTTAACCAAGCTTTCTATGCAACTAATACAGACAATTAGCAGTGTTCACGTAGGCATGGAATCATGATTCTCTTCTCTGGAAAGAGTTTCTGTAGTTATCTCTTGATTTTAACCCTTAAATTGTTACTGACGTAGGAGGAAAAGGCAAGAGATGGAGAGGGTTCTAGGGAGAAAAATTGAGTCACTTTCTCATGTAAATGTGTAAGGAAATTTATGATCAGTTCTTCGGAAAATGAATTTTGGTATCTTGATGTTCCGCAGTTTATATGGAGGAAACAAATGGGGGGAAGAATGTCAGTTTGTCAAATTGAATGTTGCACAGAGGCAAGAGAAATTCGTTTGGATTGGAAAAAGTTGTTAATTTTGCTGTGAACATTGTGCAACCAAAGTAACCCTACATCCTCTGGCTTTAAATTTATGAAAAATGTAGGTGATTTGCCTGAGTACCCTGGACTCAAGGCAAAGGGAGCTCTCTGTTATATAAAGTGCCCCTTTATCATTGTTACTAGATGCACTATCTGTATATCGTCTATATATATAGATATAGATTTTTTAAACCTAGGAAACTTCATTTCCTTAAGAGGTGGCAAGTTTTTTTTAAATCTAAATTCTTGATATATCCCAGGAGCTATCAGAGTTTTGAGGCCCGTGAAATTAATCAGAAGTAAACCTACATCCATGCAGTAAGTGGCCCAAAGTAAATCTCCAGATATGTCTGTTCCCCAAGTTGTTGAACCCCTCTGCTGTTGGCCGACATACTTCGTGTCTCCTTTATTCCACAGGGTCACCCTGTGAGGCATTTATCAATATCGTAAGCATTTTGTCAACAAGAAATTAACTTGTCCAAAGTCACTGAACAGGTAAATGGCAGAGAAAGGACCTGAAACGAGGATGACTCCAAACATACTTACCTCCTCCTTTCCCTTCTCTATATGAGGGGCTTTGCTCATGTCCAAACTGACGCTTCTGTAAGAGAAATACCCCTCTCCCGCATGTTTTCAAACTTAACAGATGCCTTGTCATATTTTGGGGACTGTCCTGGTACCTCTCTAATCAGTGACCAAGGGAAGAAAGATAGACCACAGAACCCCTCTGTTTTCATCCTGCCCCTCCTTCCCACCTGCCTCTCCACCACCCACGCACAAATAAGGAAATCCTGAAGGGCCGCACGTGATGAAATTTAGTTAACAACTTTTTGTTTCAAGAATGGAATGTGTCCTTTCCAGAGGTTTTTGGTTTTTTCTGTTTGTTTGTTTGTTTTGGTTTTTTGGCCCCATTTCGTCACTTGAGCCTGTGCAGGTTCTGCTGGTCCTGCAATCCCGGTCCCTCCTCAGTCAGTTCTGCCAGGACTGTGGGCTGTGAGCACACAACTCTGAGCCCCTTTCCCTGGGCAGCCCTGCAGTTTCCCTGGGTGCCTGTGCCCTTCAGCTGTCATCTGGGCATTGGAGCTAAGCACTGGGAAGTGATCATCTAATTGGCTCTTTGTGATTTGAAGAAGTAAATTAAATTTAACTAAAGAACCCAGGAATTGCATCCTCCCCCCTCCGCCTCTTTTTTCTTTTTTCCTTTTTCCTTTTTTTAACCAGTTGAAAAAGTGAGGCATTCAGAGCTGTCCTAATGCCACACAGGAATTATATGGAAAACTGGAAGCAGGCTCCAGTGCCCCAGTGCCCCGTCTGGCTTTTTGAGCAGAAATGTTTGCTCCTTGTCATGCAAGTGGTGGAGAGAGTAGAAGGTTTGGAGAAAAGGAAATCGTTTAAAAAAAAAAAAAAAAAAACTAAAGCAACAAGAAATATTAGAGCATAGCTATATAAATCCATCGTGATGAAATTTTCCAACCAAGTTACCTGGCTTCACCTCCTAGCTCTGCCACTGTGTGTCTTTGGGCAAAACAATTTCACCTCCCCGGAACTTCAAGTCTGCCTTTTGCAAAGAGAAGAATGAAATAATGCCAAATGCCGTCTCTGATGATAAATGCAGTGTTCTATTCCCAAATAATGAAATAGCATAGAAGAGAGTTCAGCCATACAGCTTCTCCCTCAGTAAGGTCTTTTAAGGGTTAATAAAGACACAGTGTGCTGGTATTTGCGCACCTCTTAAAAGAGAAGTTCCCTCTGTGGACTCATGGGGGCGTACCTGAGCACTGCTTCCTTAACCATCCGCCGTTTGTCTGTTCAATGTGCACGCACAGAGCCATAATAGTCGTGTGTAATGTGTTTTGGAGTGCAGTGTATTGCTCTTTTCTGAAACTTTTTCCCTTTCTTTCTTTTTTTTTGTCAACTTTCTGCATTGGCAGAGCATCTTGGGATTGAATTTATGGGTATGGACCAATCATCATTCCTTTTAGCCTGCAGAATTTAGAGCCTATGAGCTGAAACCCTTCCCCCCCCCCCCCCGCTGTCTATTCTTCCCTTTCAGTTCCTAACTAATTTCCTTTCTCTTTAGAAGGGATCATACAGCTATAACAGTGATTTCTTTGCTTTCAATCTATGGTTAGTTTACCAACGTGGTACTGAGTGCACCAGCTTGTAGATTCCCAGCTTTCACTTAGAGTTTAAAATCACCTTACCTGCTGCAAATTCACATATATCCCATGTCCTCTGACCCACTGGTTGATCTGGCCGTGCTGTTATTTCCGAGCTGGGGTACGTTGGAGTGGTTTATAAGGCTGTAGGAAGAACCAAACCAGAAGCCTGAGAACAGAAGAATCTTTACATACATCAGTGTAAGCTCCACGTTTTAGGCTGATGAGAGCTTGACATACAATGTAAAACTCATCTGTTAATATAGTAACATCTTAATCTGCAACATAATATTATATGCATAGACTTGGATTACTCTGCCTTTCTGGAGATACTCAGGCACTGCTCCAGTCAATTTCATGATCTCATGAACAAGGAAATAGAAAACAGAATGAAATAGCCTTGTGCTATTTTAGTTGGAAATTCTAGCACTAACAGAATTAAACTTGAGTCACTATATCCCAACAAGTAATCAAATAGACATTTTCACACTGCAAATGTAAAATATCTCCTATGAGCATGTGTATTGGGGGCATACTTCTTTGGAAAGCCTTCACCCTAAAGAGTTGGGAGAAAAGGCCAGTCTTGGGAGGAAGGGGAAGCCATTCTATTCTTCCAGAGGCTCCACAGTGCAGGCCCCCAGGAACGTGACCGTCGGTCAATAAAGCGATGTCCTCATTACAGGAATATCTGGTCCCCAACCAGCTGGTGTCAGTGACATCATGCGGTGAGAGCATCTTATAGCTGTTGCTTTTGTTTCAATGATAACATCACAGTCTACACCTAATGTACTTCCCATAACTTGTGGAAAATCAGGTTGTTACAGGCTCTATCCATTCCAGGGATAGAAACTCAATTAATTGCTCATTGCCCCCAAAAATATTCCAAGAGAAAACTATTCATTTGATGGGAATAGCCCCACGTTCATGTGAGTGGTCCTTTGCACATCAGAGAACGTCACCCAAGAGTAAGGAACACAAGAGGTCCCACCAACATCCCGCAGGGGGCAGGTGGTCTACACGAGGGGAGTTATCTATTCAGGTTACTTTCCTCGGGATAAAAACTATCCCACTTCGAAAAAGGCTGATTGGCCTTACCTGAAAGGAAGAAAAAAATACCACCGTCACCTCCCCGCTTCTCCCTAACAGCATCTTTCCTGCTTTATCACTTTAGGGTATAATTATTAAATTTAATATTTCTCTTCCCAAACATTGAAGTAGGGTGATGGATATTTCAGATGTATAACCTCCCTCAGTAAGATCTGAAGGGTTAGTAAAGGCACACTGATGTGGTACCCACACCAGGGGTTACCTTGGTAACCTTAAGGTTTGACCTCTTAAGGGCAAACCTTCCAGAGGTTCCAAAGTCCCCAGCCAGCCAGAACATTCCATCCTTAAGGAAAATCCGACTTTAAAGGTCAATTAAAATGGAGACAGCCAAGGCTTCTGTCTCTTGGCCTAGCCAGATCAGTCTGAAAAACATGCTTGATCTGGTTCATTCAGTGCATCCAGCCAAACCATAAAGACTCAGAAGTGTTTCAACTCATTAATAAGGCAGATCCGCCAACGAGCCTGATGGATTCTTTTTTTCAACGCTGCCTCTAATCTGTTCTTGTCCTATTGACCCTGTCACACTAGGGAAAAAAATAAGGCGGGGGGGAAAGGGTTTTTTAAAAAACTCGTTGTTTATATTATTGTTCGTCAGGTATTTCTCTTTGAACACATTTATTTTGTGAGGGTCACCTCATCTAGTAAACCATTGGAAAATCAGAAACTTAGATGAAAAACATTTAATGCAAACATGCTGATGTGAATGCAGAACCCTAATCCACATCTGTGTTCTAGGGCCCTTGGTTTTAATTAGTTCATTTAGCACTTTTCTTTTGCCCTTTGGCCTTTACTGGGCTGCCTTTCTATTTCCATGATTGATTTTCCTGGAAAAACTGTGTCTTCTGACATAACCTAGGAAGAATGAGCAAGTCATCATATACGATTTGTTCGCAAACCCAAATTAGTCTATTTTATAATTAACAACCACCAAAAAACTTGCCAAAGAGTCCGTGAGAGGCTCGATGCCTTTCCCCCTATGGCCCTTGGCTAGGTCCTCTTTTTGCAGTGTGCAGAAGCAATTTCCCAGGTTTTTCTCAAGATAGAATGGGAAGATGGCAATACTGCCAAGTGCTTGTCATTTGAAAAGAAGAAAAAAATAGAGTAAGCGAAAGAGGTATAGTAGGGTCTTCATTTTCTAGGCAATGATGCTTTTGCACTTCTGGTTTGTAAACCAGTTCATCACAACCAAAGGATCCCTGCTCTGTGTCCTGCATCCCTGGAGAAGGACCAGTGAGTGGGGCGATGCCTTTGCTGTTTAGACTTAGTGCTGAAAACTGATCCGGGTGCCCGGTCCAGGCGGAGGCCCCAGGGATATCAGCTCACAGATTAACACCTTATGAAATTGAATTCCCTGTCCTGTGGCTATGTGGGAGGGGAGGTAAGAGGCAGCAGACACTCGCAATTAACATACAAGCATCCACGTGCCACGTCCTCATTTGACTTTTGCGGCACAAAAGTACATGACACCGCTCTATGTCTCCTGGTGCGTTGTCGCCCCGCAATGCATCAGCTGCACCAGCTGCTTTGCTTTCTAATTGTGGCTTCCACGTGACCGCCAGTCTAGGTTAGGAGTTATGCTGTATGGGATAACCCTTCCAAATCTGCATCCACCTTTCCTCCCACCCCAGCACTTCCTCCCTCTGGTTTTCTTTTATGTATTTATTTTTCCTCCCTTAGTACCAGGCATGCTGTGCCAGGGACTTCAGATCGCTCCTTCACTTCTTAATCTTGTTTTCCCTCCTACCTGGCTTCCTCCCTCTCTCCGTCATTCTGTCAGCCCGTCTGTCCTCTCAGTTTGTTTCTTTTCCACTTCCGACACTCTTGGTTTGTTTTCGTATAATCTCTGCAGCATTCTGGTCTCTTTTACTTCTTTCTCTCCCTCCTGTTAATAATCAGTGCTCTTATTAATTTGATTTGACAATGTTCCTGACCTGTTAACTGGAATTTGATTACCATGGGCTTGGCTTGTAGGAAATGTTTTGTTTAATGATAAAGTCTACTGTATCATAGAAATTAAATTGCACTTTTTCATTTCAAGAAGACTTCCAGCGACTTGCCCTCTCTCAGTAGAGAGAAAAATGTGGTTGCTGAGACAGAGAATGTAAACTGAAAATGTTCCATAAGGCCCCATGTTGATGTCCAGATAAGAGACCTTCATCAGTAAAATATTCCCCAGTTCTTGACCAGCTTGTTAATCAGAAGAGCAAATACACCTCACACCGCTTATTATGCATCAGTTGAGTTTTCTTTCTCATTGAACACGTGAATATCTCCCAATAATACGTGTGATTGGACTGCTTGGAAGCTTAGCTCCTAAGAGGATCAGGTTCACCATTAAATCAGCCAATCTTGTTAAGAACCTGACCTACCATAGTCTAAGCAAGTTAGCCCCACAAAACCCGATTGGCAAATAGAAAGCCTTCCATGAAGCAGAAACTGGTTGCATTGGGGATACAGCAGTACCTTCACCTGAAAGTTCTAAGCATCCCATCTCCTTAGTGCAACCGACATTAGCTAATTGGCCAAGTTGGTCAATGCAGGAGAGTACAATCTATTTCAAATCATGTATCATTTGTGCCAATCGTTTTGTAGTGCCATAAATTAGGTCTCTAAGTACAACTGGTGAAGTAATAATAATTGTTCCTCAAAGGACAAACCTTCATCATGGCCCAGGACGGGACGATCCCACCCATGGTATGCGGTTTCTCTGATACAGTGCCCTGCTACTCCCTGTCATGGTGCTTATGTTCGCATTTTACTGTTAAATCATAGGGATCCTGCATCAGTTTTGTTGCTAACTACAAGTCAAGCTCATGTTTGCAAATGTCTTTGATTTTCTTTTTTTTTTTTTAAGTTAGAAGTGGCTCTTTGTAAAGACCACAGGAATAGGAAATAGCTGGGAAATCCAAAGAGGCTCAGGGTGAGGGAGGGGAGGGGGCTGGGAGGATGGCAAGAAGGAAAGAAGGAGACAGAGGGTCCCAGTGGTGCCAGTGCCGGCTCCTTTTACTGGTGTTGATTCCTGTTGTCTTTGCAAGAGATTTTTTAAAAAAATAAAATCTACAGTTTTAACCAAATCATTATTTTATAATTCATGTTTATGATGTGCCAGTTTAGTACACATATATCTATAACTTATCATTAAAGTAATTGAATAATATCATTTTTTAAATTATAAATGGCCCCCAACGGGCTTTGCCATTTTATGCTCAAAATGTAGTGCAGAGTATGCTGCACCTTAAGTACGTCTGCAAGAGAAATGAAGTGTCCCGTGTGTATTTTCTTGTGAACGTGGACAATACAGCATGCCAACTGTTCAGTTCTAAGTCCCGGCAAGGGTCAGGGACATTTGCTGACGTCTGCTCTCGTCCCTTTCCAGAAGCAGAGGAGCTCTACCAGAAGAGAGTACTCACCATCACCGGCATCTGCATCGCGCTGCTTGTGGTCGGCATCATGTGTGTGGTGGCCTACTGCAAAACCAAGTAAACGCCCTCCTCACCCCCTCTCTCCTTAGCGCACAGACAGCCTGGCCGGCAAGCTCCACTGCTTAGTCTTGAAAAAAGGGGGTGGGCGCCACAGAGGGATTTTCTCCTTATTTTTTTCCTCCCGAATAATCCATTTTGAGGACCTTTCCTAATCACGTACATTAGAAAGCTTCGCCTATTTGTGTGAAAGTCTTCAGCAGACTTCTGATAATTGACCACAGTCCCACGACCGAAGAAAGGGTGGGAGGGACAGGGTTGCACAGGGACACACGCAGGTGTCTGTGGGGAAGGAGCGTGTCATCTCACTGCTGAGGACACGTCCAGCTGTACTCAGACTTAGGGGATAAAGGGAGCATTTGGTGCTGTTTGAAATGCAGGGGTTTTAAAAAATATGATCGTGGTGAATTTTCAATTCCATCTAATTAGGTGACGGGTTCCAATGCTCCCAAAGTGAGAGATGTACAAAAGGAATCTCACAGGAGTAGAATTAAGCAGAACTTGCTTTGAAAGAATAAACGAGAAACATGAAGACAGATTTGTGTTCGCTTTGTTGGTCCTTTAAGCTGGGTTCATGTTAACAAATACAATTACCGTTTGACATGAATTCTTTTCATTTTTCTCTCATACATAGAACTTCTGCTTCAAGGCTGAAATAATGTTATTAACAGTTTTGTTTTATTTTGTCGCTTCATCGTATAAAATCTTGAGCCAAAACTAGTCACGGGACTAATATTACGATCCAAGTTGAGGAACAAAGACAATATGCTCCTATGGCATAAAAGTAAGGGCATGGATGGCATTTTCTTAATGTCCCAGGATTTAGTATGTTGTCAGAAGTGAGCAAGCGATAGAGATAAATAAGCCTTCACGGAATCCACCTTATGAGTCTTATTGTATTCAATCTGAATGTGTGAATATTCGTTCCCTAGTTACAGAAAAACGTGGTAATAGAGTAGGATCATATTATAATTGTGCCAAAACCTACCGGCAAAATAAGTACGTATCTTCACGCACGTACAGTTCTATACATACACACACTATGTGTGATGCACAGATTCAACACTAACTGCATTTTCTTGAAAGACACACAGACAGGCAAAACTATAAATGAAAGCAACCTTGTCAGTTGCATAGCATGAATTGTTACCTAAGACAAATGACCATCGGTAAGACTTAGGCAAAGATGGATTGATTAGGAAAGCTGGGGTATTAGCCCCCTCTCAGCTTGACTTGTCTTCTTTTTTTTTTTTCTTCTCTCTGAGCAGTCCAGTTCAATTTCTGTAAGAATCCCGTGCAGCTTCTTAAATCCGCTTGCTAAGAATAGATGATTCCCCTCCTGAGATGAAATGGCACTCCCTCCCAAGCCACTGCCTTGAGTTGTGTGTTGGTAGAGAGTTGACTGTACTGAAAAATGTAAATAATAGAAAAAATAAATGCTCCTTTTTTCCTATCCAGGAAGCAACGGAAAAAGCTTCATGACCGGCTTCGGCAGAGTCTCCGCTCTGAACGAAACAACATGGTGAACATAGCCAACGGGCCCCATCACCCCAATCCACCCCCCGAGAACGTGCAGCTGGTGAATGTATGTTGACTCTGGCCAGTGGAAAAGCTCAGCATCTCTCCTCTGTTCAGTCACCTTGAAGTTTATTTTCTAAAGCTCTTAGGCTCTTAGCTGCTGCCATTAATCACCAGGGCTTCCAGGAATCCAAGGTTTCGCCAAGAGAAAATAACGGGAACATTGTTTTAAGTGGATTTGGTGACTGTAAAACCAGCACGTTTCCTCTTATAAAGTGTTCATTAAGGGATCGGAATAATCGTGTTGGGTTTGTTCTGTAGGGA
>NW_006792928.1:96153-102140 GCF_000442215.2 Lipotes vexillifer | reverse complement strand
AGGGAAACCATAACCAGAAGAAAGAACAGAAAAAAAAAAAGAAAAAGAAAAGAAAAATAATAAAATTCATGATACAAGAATCAGAAGGAAATGTTTTATTTTTTTAATACTTTGGAAATGAAGGCTGCTTCAGTCTATAACTGATTAGCCCTGATACCTGAACTAAAGGCTCTAGAGTCATTATTTTTTTATTAGACTCATTTGTCCGGTGCCTGATGATTTACTGATTCTGATTAACAAAGGGAGACATTAGGGCATGAAAAGGTCAAGGCCACTACCAAACTTGCTTCTCAGTAGCCAAACTAGAAGAATTTAATACTTTCCAACTCTTTCTACATGATGCCAAACTGTCCAGAGGAAATACATCCTTCATCATTTGAAGATATATTTTTTAAATTTATGGAGCATTCAGCTTTTAAATATAGTGAAGTCATCAAATATTAGATTCTGAGAGTCTTTACATAGCTTTTTTTTACAGATAAGGGCCGGGGCAGAGCTGGACTCAGCTTTCCTAGCTTCTGGAGTCTTACCCTCCTACTCTGCCATCATTCTTCCTGTTTTCTTCTGACGTTCGGCTTTTTATAGGCAAAGCTGGAAGATTATATTGCAGTACCATTTTCTATCCTATAGTCAAAGATGGGTTTTGCATGGAGCAAATATATCAGAGACCCAAGTTCAGGGTTGCTGCAGGTTCAACCACCAGCAAGTCTTGTAGGAAAGACCTACAGGAGACTGTTAGGTGCTGATAAATTAACATATTTGCTGCTTTCCTCCCCCTACCAGTATGTTCATTGGAATGTTCTGCACAGTTGCTAAATTCATTCACTACTGACACACCTATAATCTGTCACTTTATATAATAGATAGGAGGCAGAATGACTGCATGGATTCCAATTATGGCTCAAGCTATGTTACTGTGAGCTTTAACTTTTCTAAACCCTGTTTCTTCATCATAAAAATAATACCTACTTCAAAAAGTTCTTGCGGGCATTAAAAAGATAATCCATATAAAACACTTAGCCCAGTGGCATCTAGTGAGTGTTGTATAATTTTTAAACATGATTTTCATTAGGTTCATTGAGCTTACATTGCCTTCCAAGGCGCAAGAGTCATTTGGTACGCAGACTAAAAATAGATCGTTACATATGACAGTGCCATCTTTCTTTTCCTTAAAGCAAAGATCCACATGGAATAACCTTTCCATGGTTAAGAGAACCAGCCATAATTTCAAGCATAATTCAAGTTGCAGGTTTTTTTTTTTTTTGGTTTCCATGAATACATCAGGTTCTTTTAGAGCCCATAACCCATCAGATTATAAACTGCCCTATTTCATCTAAGACTATTCCTATCCGTGTCTTTACCTGTTATTTAACTCAATTTGGTGTAAATACTAACAGTGTTTAAAAGGCAATTTAAAGATGTCCCTCTCTTACTAATAAAAGGCGGTAATAGCTACTGTGATTTGGTGGTGAAAATAAAATAGAATCTACTTGCACTAAATATAAGGCCCTCTATTATATGGTTTGTCAAGATGTGTAACCTTGACAACTGTTGTTAAGTCTTTCAAACCTCTCAGTAGCCCTGTTAGTCTTACCACTGACAAGTTAAAAATTTCAACGATATCATTAGGGCACCATGGGCACTGAGAAATTAAAAGAGAAAGGTAGATTCAAAACAGAGTTTTTTTTCATTCTCCTGGTGACTTGAAATTTGAAACAAGACAAACCATCTCTGTTCTTTTGTTTCACTCAAATATCTGTTCGTCGTTTTTGATTTGCAACAACTATTACAAAAATAAGTATTGGGCAGACTTTTGTTTTGAATTCTAGTCATGTTATCAATTGGAAACGAAAGAGAAGAAATAGGTCTGTTTCTGATAAAATGTAGTTGTGACTGTAGGACCTACATCGCACGCGTATCCAAAGAGCAATCCATCAACTCCATTTACCTAATTTAAAGACCACAGTAGCTGGGATAGGTTTTGTCATCTGGCCACTGGAAAAATAGAATTTATTATGAAGCATGTTTATTAGAAGTAGAGATTTTTGTGTGTGTGCATGTGACATTGTTAGCATTTTGACTTCCCTAAATCTTTAAGTTGTGTCTCTTTGTTTATCCAGCAATACGTATCTAAAAACGTCATCTCCAGCGAGCATATTGTCGAGAGAGAGGCGGAGACGTCTTTTTCCACCAGTCACTACACTTCGACAGCTCATCACTCCACTACTGTCACCCAGACTCCCAGTCACAGGTATGAGAATAAAAAATCGCATGGCATTTCTCTGAGAACGAATCTTTACACATTGTCTTTTGCTCTCACTGCCTACAAAAGGGACAGGAGGTACTTATGAGGCAGTGAGGTACAGGAGAATGTATGGCTTGGGACAAAAACAGACTCTGGACGTCAAACTGGCTCTGCCGCTTAATTGCTGTTTGAATTTGAGCCTCAATTTTTCCATTAGCAGAGTAAGGGGAAATGATACCTGCCTTATAGAATCGTTGTTCCTTATTTTAGAGATCGTCTTTTCTCATGCCTGACCATTCACAGAATTACTACACTGGGAAGAGTTTGTCTTAGATGCCATATAATACTTAGAAGTTGACTTCTTCCAGTGGTTGGATTGCCCTGGGACATGCACATGAGAACTGGCTAAATAGCTGAACCCTAAATTCTCAAATGCTCTGGTGATATCCGAATGCGTGCTACCAAGGGTAGCACTACACTTCCAAATGAAGCCCATGAGACAAGTGTTTCCTTAATCTAAGACACTCAGGAACAGAGAGACTCTAAGAATACTTAGTACAAAATGGCATTTGGTAAATGTGTGTTGAATGGGTGAACACATGAATAAAGTGTATCCTTGCAAAGCCAGTCTAAATCAAGATCCTGTCGGTAGCAAGCAACTTTATAAACAATTCTATTCTGAGACAAGTAATACTTGTCAAGTAATACTTGAACTACTGATGCACCAGTCATTCGCAAGACTTGTCAGATCACTTCCTTTCACTTCCATGTGTGCCTATAATTAAAAATCTCTCTCTCTTTGCCTCTCACATTTCCTCTGTAGCTGGAGCAACGGACACACTGAAAGCATCATTTCAGAAAGCCACTCTGTCATCGTGATGTCCTCTGTAGAAAACAGTAGGCACAGCAGCCCTACTGGGGGCCCAAGAGGACGTCTTAATGGCTTGGGAGGCCCTCGCGAGTGTAACAGCTTCCTCAGGCATGCCAGAGAAACCCCTGACTCCTACCGAGATTCTCCTCATAGTGAAAGGTAAAACCGAAGGGCAAAGCTACTACAGAGGAGAGAGCACCCCAGTAAGAGAATCCCCGTGAGCACCTGCGGTCCCACCTAAGGAACCCACTCTAATGAGAATAAGGGGCGGCAGTTGCCTGGTCTAGGAGTGCTTCTGGTTGACGAAGCCATCTTTGGGTTTGACTGAACTCACTGCTTGCGAGCTTCTCGCGTCATCCCCGTGGCCGACAGACAACAGACTCCTAAAGAGCTGGAATGATTCGATGTGGAAGGTGCAGCAAACTTGGAGTTCCTAGCTCTGACCTTAGGCTCAGACCCTCGGGGCGGGGGGTGGGGGTGGGGAGGGGATGTCTCCGTTTCCTCAATTGTACCTTGAGAGCAGAATGCTGGCCTCAGTGATTGATCAGGACCCTTCTAGAATTCTAAGTGGCCAGTTATCCAAACTCTGGTCGAGCTGGACTCCCGGTCGCACGTGTTAACTCTTTCTTACCTTCCAGCCTCACTTAAATCAAATCAAGGGCTGTGTCATTGCTGACGGTTGTAGGGACGGCTTGCATCCCTCCAGATAGTATCCCTTTATGGCACTCCAACAAGGGATGACTCAATAAGTCTCTCGTATGCTTCACCTCGCAGTCTTCGCGGGAGGTTTTCAAGGCAGATATTGCCTTTGACGTGGCCCTTATTCCAGAATGTGTTGGCTTTCTTCTGGGGCTATAGGGTTGGGTCGGGGGGCAGTCACAACAAAGGTAAAATAAAGATCAGAGCGAAGTAAGCTGAAAGAGATGCTTAATAAGAATACTGAATTCATAGATTCTCCGGATCCATTTTCACCGAAACTGGGGGAGAAAGTTATACCCAACCAGCATTCCTAGCCCATCAGTAAGCTGTTACTTTTTTGTTTTCAAATCCAGCGGGGTTTTGTTTGTTGGTTTGTTGGTCTGTTGACTTTATTGTCTTCTCAGTCTAATCTCTGACCACCTGCTAAAAGGTTTACATCATGCCGAAGCGATACTTACTTGGTTTTCATGGGTGGAGATAATTTTGATATACCCTTCCACTCATGCACTGGGAAGTACTTCCCTCAAAGGAGACCGGTTTGGAGCCTGCAGGTCGTATAGAGCCTGCTGATTACTTTTTTTCGAAAGCCTCTACCGCCAGATGGTATTTCAGAGTTTTATGGAATTAGTGGTTGCTCTGTAACTCATCTATGAAAAAGTAGACATGGTCCAAAACTGGTGTAAAACATTAGTCTTAGATTCATGTAATTATATCTTTATGTATGAAGTCTGTCCTAATTCAGTCCTTTTAGAAACCTGAAAAAGAGTTTAGGGGTAAAGTCTGTCTTCATCACTACATGTGATATTTGTCTTTAAAGTTTGACATTTCCCTGCTTCCTTTCATACCCCAGATATTATCTAGGACTGCAAGATATACCTGAACCTAGGCATCATGGAGAGAAAAGACGAGTCACTTTTATGGGTTGATTGGATTTGAATTAGCATTTCTAAGAGCGCTTAGTTTAAGTATCCCCGAAACGAAAAGTCTGGAGACTTGATCCCCAAATATTTCCATCTCTAGACACCTTCCCATTTTAGACACAGCCAGATCTCACTTCCATATGACTCAGAATCATGGCTGATAAGCACAAGAGTTAATAGGTTTCTTGTTTCTGTTAGCTAGAGTTCAGAAGATGGTGTCCTGTGTCATCGCAGGTCATGTCAAATTAGACTCTGCAAATGCCAGTGTGAAGAAAAGAGTCCTTTAGTGCTATGCATTGGTGACATTTTTATCCAAGCTGAGAAATGTGACTCTGAATAAGCCACATCTTTCTCAGTGCCACATCAGGTCTTCTTGTTCTGGGGGGAAGAAAGCACGATGTGGAAAAAACAGTGCACTCAATGTCTTGACAGCTAGATTCACTGAGCATGATTAGACGTAACATGACATAAGGCGACACGGTACAGCCGAGCCTTGAGCAGTCGCAGAAGATAAGCCAGAGGCGCATACAGCGGTGGGCTTTGGAAGAGAGGTAGACCAGAGATTGGACGTAACTATGAAGCCCAAAATAAGTTACCTTTGAAGTGTCATGGTCACTGGGATGGAGAGTTGCAAATTGAATGTTAAGAAGTAACATTTCATGGAAAAGTTAAAAAAGCACATAAATGTGTTACACTGTTATCAGGAATAAATCTAAGTTACTATGCTCTTTTTTTTTCATAAGACATAACCTTATAGCTGAGCTAAGGAGAAACAAGGCCCACAGATCCCAATGCATGCAGATCCAGCTTTCCGAAACTCATCTTAGAGCTTCCTCCATTCCCCATTTGGGCTTCATTCTCTAAGACCCTTTGGCCTTTGGGAAGGTATAGTATTTAAGTAATACTTCTTTCCCTTCCAAATCCCTGAGCCTTGGTCCTGATAACCTGAGAGGTTTCCAGGACCCGGCGCCCTCTTGTCTTAACTCACGTGCTTTTATTAAAATTCATGACGAGATCGAAAACCTCAAACGCTTTGACGAGCTAGGCAATTTAGCTGATCTTTGCATGCACTCCTGTGAGGAGACTCTTGGCTACCTAATTTGAGATTCCAAGGGTGCTGAATGTCCTAGTGTAAAAACCGAGAAGTGTACGACGAATAGAAATTCTCTGGGATGATAGCCTGATGATAATATTGTGAACGATGCCCCCTGACCCCACCCCACCCCCCCACCCCTGCTTTACGGCTCTCATT
>NW_006792928.1:87492-96085 GCF_000442215.2 Lipotes vexillifer | reverse complement strand
CACCCCCCCACCCCTGCTCTACGGCTCTCATTCTACCACACTTATGCGGGGTATTCTCTGCTCACACAGGTATGTATCAGCAATGACCACCCCGGCTCGTATGTCACCTGTAGATTTCCACACGCCAAGCTCCCCCAAATCGCCCCCTTCGGAAATGTCTCCACCCGTGTCCAGCACGACGGTGTCCATGCCCTCCATGGCAGTCAGTCCCTTCGTGGAAGAAGAGAGACCCCTGCTTCTTGTGACACCACCGTGGCTGCAGGAGAGGGATGTCCAACACGCTCAGCAGTTCAACTCCTTCCACTGCAACCCCGCGCACGAGAGCAACAGCCCCCCCCCTAGCCCCTTGAGGATAGTGGAGGATGAAGAGTATGAAACGACCCAGGAGTATGAACTGACTCAAGAGTCGGTTAAGAAACTCACCAACAGCCGGCGGGCCAAAAGAACCAAGCCCAATGGTCATATTGCCCACAGATTGGAAATGGACAGCAACACAAGCGCTGAGAGCAGTAACTCAGAGAGTGAAACAGAGGATGAAAGAGTAGGAGAAGATACACCTTTCCTGGGCATACAGAACCCCCTGGCAGCCAATGTTGAGGCAGCCCCTGCCTTCCACCTGGCTGACAGCAGGACTAACCCAGCAGGCCGCTTCTCTCCGCAGGAAGAATTGCAGGCCAGGCTGCCCGGTGTAATCGCTAACCAAGACCCTATTGCTGTATAAAACCGAAATAAACCCATAGATTCACCTGTAAAACTTTATTTTATATAATAAAGTATTCCACCTTAAATTAAACAATTTATTTTATTTTAGCAGTCCTGCAAATAGAAAACAGGAAAAAAAATCTTTTATAAATTAAATATATGTATGTACAAATGTGTTATGTGCCATATGTAGCAATTTTTTACAGTATTTCCAAACGAGAAAGATATCAATGGTGCCTTTATGTTATGTTATGTCGAGAGCAAGTTTTGTACTGTTCCTGTGATTGCTTTTTCACAGTATTTCAGCAAACCCTCTCCCACCCCCACATAGTCCGTTTTTGCTGGCTTCTTGTGCATTGCATTATGATGTTGACTGGATGTATGATTTACAGGATTTGCAACTGTCCCTCTGCTTCAAGTAGTACTCAATCAGTACGTCTTGTAATGGCACATCCATCCAAATACTCCCCTTCTGTATGAAATATTCTTTTGCTTTCAGTATATGAAATGAGTTGTGTCTACTACTCTGCCAGCCAAAGGTCTGCTTCACTGGGCTCTGAGATAATAGTAGATCCA
This sequence comes from Lipotes vexillifer, assembly GCF_000442215.2. NCBI lineage: Eukaryota > Metazoa > Chordata > Mammalia > Artiodactyla > Lipotidae > Lipotes > Lipotes vexillifer. The sequence continues at coordinate 94,807 of NW_006792928.1, read as the reverse complement.
GCAGCATGCTACTATTAATTACAGCAGGAAACTGCATTAAGTCATGTTAAATATTAGGAAGAAAGTAATATTGTGATTTTTTTTTTTTTCAAAAACTGTATGACTCATCAGAAGACAGCTTGCTTGACAAAAGGAGCTACCATTTACTTTATTTGGATTGATTTTTTTTCTCGGCCAAAAAAAAAGCAAGTTTTCGGGATAGCAAAGAAAATGGGTTCTGGCCACCGATCAGGGTAAAATCCAACCCCTAAGTCGAGGACTCGGTTTCACTTTCTCTCTCTGGGGGAATGATACAGCGGCTCGTCTAGCTGAAGAGCAAACCATGGCCGAAAAAGGTGCAATCGTTCCTGACTTGTGTTTTTCACTGATTTTGGAGCTAGTGACCGGATGTGTCTTCTTGGCTCAAGGACAGACAAATTATGGCACAAAAAACCCCAGCTTCAACAGCACACTCAGCAATTTGTCTGAAATACTTCTAGAGTGAAATGTGCCTGCTGTATATACTGGTGACGTCATCGTAGGGAAATTCTTCTTAGATTGTCTAGAGGAGTGACTATATAGAAGACACGGGGGAGAGCAGCTGTGTGACTTGGTTAGTAATTTTTAAGTTTTTTTGACCATTCCTTTGTCCTCATTATTTTTCTCTCATTTTTCAATGTTGCCTTGATTAAGTCATAACTATGCATGAACATTTTTGTCAGGAATGGCCAGTGTGCATGTGGTTTGTGATTAGTAAGAACCTCCTACGAGTGATGATTCATCAGGAAATGGCAATAGTCTTGGAAAGATTGCACCTTTCCTTGCAGAAATGACTCCCACCTGTGTGCTAACCTCTCTGTTTACAGCTGTATCACCCGTTTCCCCCCTTTCTTACTTTTTTTGCTTTACCGTCACAAAAACAGGATTAAGATGGGTCTATACTTTGCACGTTCGCTCGGGATTGCCAATCCAAGGAAAGCCTATAGGTAGAAACATTTGAAGTAACTGCTAATCCAGGAAAATAAGCGAATTAAAAAAAAAAAAAAAATCACAGCCCCATTTCTGTCAGATTGGGCTGGAGCTTTACTTAGGTTCCAAGTGGCCTCAGCCATTGGAACAAAATGGGGAACAGGTTAGCAGGGGGTTCAAAACACCAGACATGAAGTCAAGGAGAGTGACTCTTCTTGTTTGCAGGTGAACTGAATCTATTTCTTCACCAAATCTCCATGTTAAAATTAAAGGGAAGAAGTGACATGCAAGGAGGTCTTAGAAGAAAAATGCAGGCTGAGCATGAGTCACGTCATTAAGCTCCTAAGTGTTTCTACAATCCACAGAGACACCTGTCTACAGGTCGTTGAAGTTACTCTTAGTATTTGGTATCCCAAGCATCCTTCATGGTTCCATGCCACTTTCTCTGTGCTCAGTGGTGACCTCATGTGCCTGTTCACCTCTCCTAAGGAGGCCCTGACAACTCTCCAGGTTGCACTGATTTCCCAGTTCTGTAGAATCAGTGAGCTCATGGCAGGGGAGAGAAAGCAGTCAGCGTTGAAGAGGTTCTCTAAATTACGCTAATATTGCATTTGAAGACCTTGACTCATTCCTAGTCTGTCTCAATTAAAAAACATTCCTACCGTAATTAAAACTCTAAAATTTCTGTTTCAAATTCTTCAGGCATTGGAGTCCCATTCTGAAGAATTTCAGGAATAAATAAAATCTTCTGTTGAGAGCAATGAACGACATTTTCCTGAGTATGAAAAATCACTGAAAATTTTCAGGTTGCAAAAATAGATGAAAATTGAGAGGAAATTTTCTTTCCAACTTGGTTCTGGTCACTCACCGAGGTGGCATATCTGTTGGGACAGGCTTTCTGTCCATAGAACGAGAGGTTCCCTTGATAGGAAAGGTCAGCTGACTCCTCGGGGCTACCTGCTGTGGCCCCCAGATTTGGGTTCACAGGGGCATCTCCAGGACGTTTAAATGCCACCATCCCTGTTTATAAACTCAGGAGTGCAGTGGCAATCCGAAGGAGTGTGAACCTACGTTACCCGCATACGGGAAACTTTCGTGGGTCTTCAGATAGCAGAAATTGCCCAGAAGCTTGACAGTGACTTTGTTTCCTGGGTCTGAAATCTTATCCCGCTGAGAAATATGGAGTGGAGCATAGTATATGAAAAACTCCTTTTTCTCACTCCAGATTCATTTACTACCCTACTCTCCCTCCTTGCCTGGTAGCACTTTTGTTTTTGAGAGTACCTGGACAGTCTCATGCTTTCTACAAAATGGCACACAAAATGTGTCCCAAAGAGCAACATGCCGTATCTTCCTTATTTAAGCGTGACTGTCTTGATATAGTTAGAGTTTATCCAGGGTCACTTGCTCAGTAACTTTATTTTTGGCCCGGGGTTGAAAGGTGCATGGCTCACATTGGTGAAAACAAGGAAGACCTAGTTTTATCTTTTAGTCCTGGCTGCTTCCCACCAGCCACAAAGATTTCTATCTACAAAGACCCATGAAACACTGCAGAGAGATGCAGTCAAAAGGAAATGGCCACATATCACAAGTTCTATTATATATTCTTTTGTAAATACACATTGTACATTACTTGGATGTTTCCCTAAATCATTTACTGTCTTTATGAGTTCATGTCAGTTTTTTTTTTTACTCTCTCAACTTACTATGTAACATTGTAAATAACATAATGTCCTTTATTATTTATATTTAAACAAACACCTAACATAGAGTTGTTTTCATATAAGTTTAAGATAAATGTCAAAAATATATGTTTTTTTGGTTTTTCTTTGCTTTAAAATTATGTATCTTTTCCTTTTTCTTTTTGTTTTTAAAGAATAATTTATTGTTCAGGAGAAAGAATGTATATGTAATTGAAACTATTTGAAGAATGCACATTTGAAGGCCGTGAGGTACTGATAAACTAAAGAATTTATTATCCAACATACTAAGCAATAAGCAATTGTGATTTATTTAAAAAGTTTTGTTCATTTTCCATGGAAGACAATACTGCAATAAAAATGCTACTCTGTGGAGATCTGGGAGTGTGGGTCAACAGACAAATTGTCCAGTCTGTTGGGCCAGCACCTTGCCTTTTACTGTGACGGTTTTGCTAATGTAGGACTGTGTTTGATGGATCCCATGATCATCTCGTCTGTCCGTTGCTTTTGCCCCCCTGCCAATTCTTGAATCGTCTTCTGCCTGTCGAGTCTGCCTACTACTGTGTACCTTGTTGAAGGAGTCACAACCAAGCAATATGACACTTTCTTTCCCCCAGTTCCCCCGGCCCCTACACACGAGAACATATCAGAGGGGCTATCATGATCGACTGGGTCCCGCTTGTTACCATGCTCTGTACAGACAGCAAGTAACTTCTTAAGACTCATGGCAACGTCAGTGTGGAGACCCATCCGGTCATGAAAGGGAAACTTGTTACCGTGGTCCAGGGAATCTGGTGGCCACCACGTCCTAAAGGCAGCCAGTCAGAACCAGGCCCTGCTAAGCTCTCCCAGAGCTTTAGTAAACGTATTTTCTCCATCAGGTCCATGATTTATCAATTCACAGTTTTAAGAGAAAATAAGGCTTCATTGGGTTCTTTCCTCCTCATTCCATCAGTGAAGCAAACTCAGTGTCCCTCCTACTGCTCAGGGAAGGGCCTATGCATGAGAAATTTCCCACATTCTAAGACTTAGTCATAGAAATGAGGGTATTCCTTTTCTTCTTGAAATTAGCCTAAACAAAACAAAAGCCGTTATTTTAGCAAATAGATACTTGCATGGGTGGTACTTTTTGTATATTTCAAGCCTCTTCCTCATTCCTCCAAATAGGATCAGGACTTCTGAAGTGTATGGAGTTGAGGTCAGCAATCCTTTGAGGTGACCACCGGCTTCCTTCAGAGTTTGAGGGTACCCTGAGTCTTCCCACCTCCAAATCTGTGTGCAGTTCCAATGACCTAGTGATAGATCCATTAGCGTCATCTCCAAAGCAATCTGGATGTCTAGGAGATTCAAAGAGGGGACTTTGTGCCAGTTTTTTCTGTTTGTATTACCGAATTTCCAAAACTATTCAGAGTCCTCAGATTTGTAGCAATGTTGATTTACACACAAACACACACACACATACAAATTCTTCGCACATTATCCTGAAGTTATGACATTCACTCACCTGTGCAATCCACCCAGCCAGCCGTTCAGCACATCGAGGAGTGCACAGAATATTTCAAAATTAAAGACGAAGACACTTCGCTGTGTCTTCAACTTACAGCTGAGGCTTTGTCCATCCCCCGAACTGAAAACCACAAGCAGCTGTCTCGGTAACTTCGGTTAAAATCGAGTCCGTAAGACACACTGATATTGGAGGTAGAACCATGTGGGGTGGAGGGTGGCGTGGAGAGCAGCGAAGACGCACATGTAGCCACATTCAATATCTGGATAATCATTACAGTCCTTTGTTTACTTCACTCATGTACTCTTGCATGTCAAACCCAGGCTGGCTCTGCAGACTAGCAAACAGTCTGTCTTTGCAACCTATTGTCTTCCCCATCATTAGATTTCTTGGCTTTCTGTCCTTATGATAAATGACAAAGGGGCTTGAGGCCAGAGATTTGGGGTGAAGTGAGGCAATTCTGGGATCGAGAGGTTTGGGATGCTGGAAGGAGTGGAAATTTTTGATGATCTCATGTAGCATCGCTTTGCACTCTATCTCTGACTTGCTGTCTCTACAATGGATGGGTAAAATAAATCAATGGAAACTCTTACTCCAAAAGATTAATTTGGCAGGAAACAAATGCTTTAAGTTTACAAAAGAGCCATCCTGCTGCTACAGGAAGCTGCAATATTCCTAACCTTTAAGGCTGTTGTTGTACATAGTAGTCAAACCCACTCCTGCATGTACTCCTACTGCACTCCTGGGATGGCATTTGTCAGACCTCTCCAGTGAGCCTTCGGTTTTGAACTTCAGTGAGCTCCAAAACATCACCCACCAGGGGGATAGGAAAAGGCATTTGTTACCTGGAGGAAACCGATCATGACCCACCTAATCCTTTTAAAAACAGGAGAGGGAGACCAGTAATTCCTAAAGAGGAAACAGCGACTAGTGTAATAGTTCCACCCCGGATCTTTCTCTAACCCTCCCCCTTCAAATGAACTTTTAGGGGCAGAATTTGATGGAAGAAACAACACTTCTTCCCACCTCACAACATGCCAAAGAGGCTAGAGAATTATTACCTTTGTAGACATAAGCATCTTTAATAGCTTATGTATGTGTTTGTTCATATGCAGAGAAATAAACTATTAAATATAATAACACTTTATAAAATTTTATGACTTAAAACATCCTGTATTTCTTTTTAATTCTCTTAATACGTTGGGATGTTGGTAGGCTAAATCGTGAGGAAAACTTAGGCTCAGAAAGGCTAAGAATTTTTCCTAAAGCTACGTATCCGTCAATTGCGGAGATACTTGGACCCAGGTTTTCTGATTGTATTCCTCCTCTTTCCCCCCGAACCAAGCACAAACAACTCTTTCATTTTCAGCTCTTCACCACATGGACAGTACAAGTTCCATGCAAAACCAAGTTCCTATTTGAAAGAATATGAGCCCTTGTGGCGTGGCATAAAGTTACTCTGGAATCCAATTTGCTTGGCTGAGTGACTCTATGCCCCTTTCCCTAAACATACCTTTCCAAGGAAATGAAGTGTAGCCAGGGGGATAAACTCACAATTTCAATATGTAGGTAGCATCCTACAGTGCAAAGAGGAGGGGCTTTGCTGTCAAAGCTCTGTCCCCGCCACTTAGCGACTTTGAATTTGGACGATTTCCTCCTCCAAGCTTACTTCCTGATCTGTAACATGGGAATTCAAGTGACTTTACGAAGCTGTGGTATAGGGAGGATTACATCTGAACACACAGAAGGAAGCCAGAAAATGTCTAGCTCATAGTGAGTATTCAAATGCTACCTTCCATTTTCTCCTTCCCCTCCGGTTCTTTATTTTGGAAACTAAATTTTTTAGTCCCAAACAACACACTTTTATATTGCACAAACTGATCGGTTAAACATTTTTTTCGTATCTTCAATCTAGTGCCAGGAGGCAAATCCTTTTTAAATAACAACTCTACGTTGAGCAGCATAATTATTGAAAAAGATAGAAAGTTGTAGCTTAAATAAGTTCTTTATTTTAGGTATTTGCTTCTTATGTAGCCACACTGTTTCCCATAAAGTCTCTGAGTTTTTAATGGCTTATTGCATTAATGTTTCATTATAATTTCACGGAAATTTACTGAAACATAACTCTTCATAGAGTTTTCGTAATACTGTCTTCAAACTTCACTGCAAACATCTGATAAAACAAACACAAAAGGATCCTAAGTTGATAGGATACCCACGCACACCCTTAGCTTGCACCCAGGATGTTCAAACCAAATCATTAGATTACATCCAGGCTATTTCCTTAAAAAACTATAATCCAGGCAAAGGTCTACAGAGTGACAAAATTAGAGGCGTCAGATCCCAGACTAAGTCCTACACGTAAGAAACCACATGATTTATGGACGGTTCTCACCCACTTCCATTATCTAGCCCATAATTTTTCACGCTCTATTCCCTCTTTATGCATGTATAACAGGATGATTTTTCTCATCGTGAGTAGGAAGCAATGAATAATTTAGAGACTTCAGCCTTTTGGAGTCCATTCTTTAAAACCGCCTCCTACATCAAGGATGGTGGGTGACTTGGCCTTAACCATACTCATCATCAGACTTGTGGTATAGTTAATACGGTTATACTGTTAAAGGCAACAGACTCTAATATCACTGCCCATACATTATCCTTCATTTAAATAAAAATGTATTTCACTGAAAATAATCCTGACTCCCTCTAAAAAGAGTACATGAAGTTTTCTTATATTTTTTAAGGAAATAATCTAGATGTAAACTTTGTATCCTGTTCATTATTAGTTATCATCAGGAGTTAAGCAGACACTTGTTTTCGATTCCATGACTTTCATTAGGTGATTCCTTCTTGCCTGACCTTGAGCCCTTCTCTTGAAGTGAGGGGCTTAGACTGCTTCCCCAGGATTTGGGGGCTTCAAGCTAGGGTCGTTTTCTAGAGCCCCTGCAGTTTCCCACAGTTGAGCCTAAAGTGAACTTTCCGTCTTCTTTGGAGGAAATCTTCATTGGTGTGTACTTTAGCAGCTAACAAGGTAACAAAACAGACAATTTCCCCTTGGGTCCTAGACTCTCTACTATGAAGAATCGGGAAGAGAGAAAGTGCTGTGGGTGAGAGCCACTTGTTCTGAGGTCCTCAATTCCCAGTAACCAGGTTCCTGCTG
>NW_006792928.1:84897-87063 GCF_000442215.2 Lipotes vexillifer | reverse complement strand
TCCTGCTGATTATAAGATAATTGTACCCTTGTACCAGAATCTTCCTTTAAAGATACCATCCTCCCTTCTGAATAATCTTTTTTTCTTTTCAAATAAAGACCTCCCTCAGTAACTCCTTAGTTTATAGACCATCTCTGATCTCTCTGACTTCAAATTCTGAAGTCATAGGACCATGTATCTTCACACTTTGATCAAAAATTTAATCAGAAATTATGGGGTTTAGGATTTACAGTAATTTTATTCACCTAGGAAATCTACCTTGATTCGTTGTCGGCACTGCAGAAAATTTTAGGGCAGAGCCAGAGGGTATCACATTTCCTTGACCAAAAACTCTTTCACAATGTGAAATGATGCTGACTCCACCGCTCATTTTGAGTTCTGCTCTGTTTGTCTGAGGAGTTAGATCTCTGGCCAGGAGTGTGAGGGGAAGACCTTGGAACCTTCCTATTAAGCTGTTAATGCAGAGTTCATGAGACTTAGGGTTCCACTCAGGGTCAAAATCATGTCAATGATCGAGCAAAGGAACAACTAAGGGAAAACATCCCCTCTCGTGGCTAAGAGAGCCCCATGTCACCCATGCAACAACCTGAGCAATATTCTAGATTTCTCCCGCCACATCTAATTGGTGACAATGGTGATTGCACCACTGACACGTCACACACAACCCTCCCTTCCTCCAGAGCCCTGCTGCTTGCATTCTTGGTCCTGCCCTCATCATGGGACCCTGTTAGCCTCCTAACTGATCTGCTTCCTTCAGCTCCTCTGGGGCATCCTTCACCTCCTGCTGGAAGGTTCTAACTTGCAAACCCTGTCGTGCCATTCTCCTGGTTCTAACCCTTCCATGGCTCCCGGTGAAGCTTAACTCAGCCTGACATAAGATGCTCTTCCCAGGTTGGCTTCTGCCAAACTCTTCCAGCTCATTTCCCACTTTCACACTTCACTCCATCTCATGATTTTCTCTTTTCCAAATACACCCCATCAGTGTTTATCAAACTCTAGTCATTTGGTATACCGACTTCATGATGACTACCATATTCATGTACCACCTGTATTACTTTTTGCCTATGGTTTTTATTTCAATTGATTGCACTTCTAAATAAAATAAAATCATTTCCAATGAAACTCGGTATCAATGCTGTGAATGGAAAACTGCAATCAGTTGCCATAATTAAAACTGTAAAAATAAATATAATAAAAATGAAACAAAATCATTAAGCTCTGAGAAGACACTGTTGCCTGTATCTGAGCTGGAAGCCTGTTCTCTGTTTGACACAAAGGGAAATCAGCAAGTGTCAGAGAAATGGGAAATAGATTCAGAAACAAGGAAAGATTTATTCCTTGAATTAAGCAAAATTGAGAGGCAGTTGACAGGGAGTTACTTCCACTGTTTTATTCAGTATTATTTAATGCTAGATTCTAAAATCATTTTGGATGCAATGTTCAATCACCCACATATTTATACAACCACACAGTGTTATGCTTGTTATATATCCTGGCCCTTGTGCAGACCAGCTGGTTTTACAGGAACCGCCTTCTCCACTTACCCTTCTTTTTTTTTTTTTTTTGCGCTACGCAGGCCTCTCACTGTCGTGTCCTGTCCCGTTGCGGAGCACAGGCTCCGGACGCGCAGGCTCAGCGGCCATGGCTCACGGGCCCAGCCGCTCCGCGGCACGGGGGATCTTCCCGGACCGGGGCACGAACCCGTGTCCCCCGCATCGGCAGGCGGACTCTCAACCACTGCGCCACCAGGGAAGCCCTCCACTTACCCTTCTGACAAACTTCGGTCACCCTTTCTCTGGGTAGCGAGCCTGTCCTTTTCTGGAAACGCACCCATGACAATTTTCCTCCTTTCCCAGATAAGTGCTTCTCCTTCGCTGTCTTAATGTGAGCCGTGGATCCTTCTACAGAGAATTTCCCACCTAGCTTACAACGTCTAGTGAACTGAACTTCCTCCCTCAGTGGACCATGCACTCTTTGAAAGCAGAGACACTGTCCTATATTTGTATATCCAGTACCTAACACAGTGCCTGGAACGCGGTAGATGCTGGGTGTCTAGAAAATGAATCACGGGCAACGAGAGACACGGGATGTCGACATGGGTTGGCAAGCATGTGAGGAATCTAGACGATCACAGGCATTCTGGAAAGCCAAAATCAAGGAAAGAGT
>NW_006792928.1:77248-84775 GCF_000442215.2 Lipotes vexillifer | reverse complement strand
AAAGAGTGGACTGTAAGTCATTAAAACAAAATCAGAAACTTATGAGAGTGGAACCAACCTCGCTAAATCATGGTCAGGAGCCCAGAGGTCAAAGTCTAAGAGATGGAAGTTCCACGGCTTGACTAGATTTTGTAGCAAATGCTACATATGCCTTGCGATTTTAGCTTTGGCTCCCTCTCCACCCAAGAACCCTGGCTTAAAATTAACCCTTTATTCTCCCTTCTTCCCTCCCACTTCTTTGCAAGATCCTGAAAATAAAGCCTTTTAATTGGGTATTGTTCAACTAGGTCAGTCTTACAAAAATGACTTCCACATTAACCACTGCATTAAAACCAACCTAAGGGCTTCCCTGGTGGCGCAGTGATTGAGAGTCCCCCTGCCGATGCAGGGGACACGGGTTCGTGCCCCGGTCCGGGAAGATCCCACATGCCGCGGAGCGGCTGGGCCCGTGAGCCATGGCCGCTGAGCCTGCGCGTCCGGAGCCTGTGCTCCGCGACGGGAGAGGCCACAGCAGTGAGAGGCCCGCGTACCGCAAAAAAATAAAAATAAAAATAAAAAAATTAAGGTATTTTGTTGTTTTTAGCCTGGTGAGTCTAAGGCTGACCCCAAATTTAGTTACCCAGAGATTAAAAGAATATAACCATGTAGTTATTTAAGCTTTACTGGAATAAAAAAGCCCGATAACCTGGCTGCCTGCTGGTCAATGTAAATCTAGTCAACTTTAAACTTTTGGGGGAGGACAGTTGGACTGGAAATATTTACAGAGACTTTTGAAAATTTCAGTGCAGTGGGGTATCATTGGCATTGAGGTGATCACAGCTGCAACCCTGCCAAACTCTGTGTTTGTCAGATCTAGTGATGCCTGATGGTGCCAGCACTGTGTATAGCACCCAGGACAGCTGATACCACACTGCTCCTGACATCTTAAATTCCCCACCTAAAATGCACCAGGTTGACAAGCATATATTTAAATATGAATAATATGGGAGCTTGTACGTGGCTAAATCTCTGAGGTCAAAATATCCTTGCTCCAAGACGAAGTCAGTGGTTTATTTTTCTTACAAAATCAAGGTCCAAGAGATTCAGAACGAACCACTTAGATGAATTACAACTCCTCCCTTTAGATACACAACTTATGTCAAAAGACTGGGCTTGCTTATAAACATCTAGCCCATAAGACGAAGACCAGAAAAACGAACTGGCATATTCAGCTGTCATCAGGCCACACTGTTACTCAGATTTTAAAGGCTTGGAAGAAAATTCGAACAGTAGAAACCTTCTACTCTTTCTTGCCCATATTCATTCATCCACATTCCATTTTGGAAACTGAGACATACTCTGTAGCTTTCCCCAGCATCTGTACAAGAATAATACAGTATAAAGAACACGAGCTCTGAAACCAGTGAGGTCTGGGCTTGAGTCCTTCCTCTTTCACTTGAGCAGTTTGGGCAAGTCACCATCTCTGAGTCTCAGATTCATTGTGTGGATAAAACGAGGTAATCATTATATGTGTAAGCTGCATCATGGTGCTTTGCCACATAGTAGGTATTCAATAAATATTACCTCTTCTTTGGTGGCAAATTTCTTGTGCAGGAAAGTTAGCTTGTCTGGCAGTGAGAAGAGGACAGACAGTGTTCCCAAACTTAGCAACCCAGCCAGCTTTGAACAGTCCTGCCCTGCCTGTGGAGAAGTCCCCGGGGAAGTTAAGTGAAGATGTGTGTTGTCAGAAAACTGGATTCCAGGCTCTGCTGCCCAGATGGAGTCCCCTCTTTTGCTCACCCAGCTACAGCAAAACACAGGGAGACAAACTGACTCAGAACTGAGTTAGCCTCGTAGAGCAGATGTTTCCTCTTCCCTGAGAGGAAAACAATTTGACAAATTCAGAAATGGAAATGATCATTCTCTCCAACCAATTATCAGGAGCTCATTTGGATTTCAAGGTCATTGTGTATGGGGTACTCCTCCTTCCCATGCCTCCTATTTTGGCTTCACTCCCTCTCTGGTTTTGAGGCTCAGCATTCCTGCACACATTGTAAACAATCACGAATTCCATTTTAGGATTTCGTCTCCTGGTGATGTGCCGCAGTCCCCCTTTTTGGGAAAATGATGCTTGGCAAACGAGTCAAGGTTTCACAGATTATGAAGGTTAGGCACTTTTTTCTCCTGCCTATGGCTTAATTTAATTAGATCCCCTGTAATAGCTCAGCAGCAAGAGTCACTCTGCCGAATGGGCTCCAATTTGCCCATGGATAACCTTAAGAGGAGAGCACACATGAGATATACTGGATGATTCATCAGCTGATGGAAAATGCAGTGAAACCTTTTCTTTTTCAATGGGATCAGGCAAGGTGACTGGGAAAGCTTCCCTGGGAGTAGACACCTGGTAACTCCACATCTACAAAATCATTTTAAAATATGCTTACAGTGACGTCATCAGCAAAACAACTGTCTGAACTTGAAATTATTCTGTGGCCGCTGGACCTTGACGACACTGATGCAGGAGTTAAATCCAGCCGTCTGGGACTTCGATCAGCTATGTCTGCCCCCCACAGAGCAGCCAGGACCTCTTAGCAGGAAGCTTCTCTAGGGCATGAGGCCCAAGCAGAGAAGTCAGGAGACCAATATGCTCTTTCTTATTCTGGCAGATGCTGAGTTACCTCATGCTTTTCCAAGATTTCAGATGTGCACAGACTCTGATAATGATTACCCTTACTGGGGACAGGAAGCTACACAGATATTGCTTTTCAAACATGGAAAAAAAAAAAAAAAAACCCTGATGCCCTGAAGTTGCAGGATATTTTGGCAGCTATGTTCAGGCTGGATAGAAAGGCATCCCTGTGGGAGCATAGCTTTCCTCTGGTTCCATTTCACTTGTTGTCTTCGGACAGAGAAGATGGAGAGATGACGGATTGGGTGGAGGATGTGTGATGGAGATTTTCTGTTAAGATGGAAATGAGGAAGGCTTTAGACAAGTGACAAATGACTTCCCGAGAGGCTACATGGACCTAGTCATCCCACTTATGAACAGGGTTGCAACTTAAGACACAGTGCCAGAGATGACCTAGGACACAAGACTTACTGATGTGGTCGGTTGCCACACTGCCTGCCCATTAGTTGTGGGAATAACAGTCTCCAACACTGTCCTGTAACTCCTTCCAGAATGGATGCTCGAAGGAGATGCAGTCAAATCTTCTTCATGGACACAAAGCCCATTATTTCATGCAGCCAACATTTACTGAGTATATGGAATCTGCATGGTACTGGGCTAAGAGCTGGTGATGCAAAGAAGAATAGGATACATCTCATTTGGACACATCTCATCTTTCCGAGAGAGCACGTCTAGTTCTGGGGACTAACGCTGGAACAAATGCAATGTGACTGGTTGCATTGTGGAGGTTGTGCTTTAATGAATAAACACGGGACTTGGATCTTCCATCACATGCTTCCTGCTAACTCTGCCACATAGGTGCTATGTGAATTTTGGCCTATTACTAAACCTCTTGGACCTTAGTTTATTTACCTATAAAAGTTGAATAGTCTTAAAAGGATATTATTAGGGTTACTAATATATATATATATATATATATATATATATATATCTCCAAATTATCACCTGGCACAGAGCAGCTACTCAGTAATGGTTTAATTGGGAATTCAAAAGTGCTGTGACAATGACATCGCAAAGTGCTATGAGGGCACAGAAAAGACAGCTACCCTCTGAGAGTTATCACTTAGCCAGGTGTTAGAAGAGTCGTTTCTCACCCAACGAAGAGTTGGGTAAAGATGACCGCCAATTAATTTTCATGAGAAAATACCCAGAGAAGTGAAAGAGCAGGGTCTACTCGAGTTGGCATGGAGAGTGCAAATGGTAGGTGGCATTGCAGGCAGGTTCAAATGCAAGGCTGTGTGGCTAGCTGGGACTAACTTTTGGGATAAGGTCATTGTGTCGGCACTGGAGGCAATAAGGAGGCTGACCGGTTCAGGAATGGGATTTATCGAGTTAATTCTGGAGAACGGGGCACTAAGGCGATGAAGTGAAGGGAGCGGGGGAATTTAGGAGGTGAAGGTCATGGTGAAGGTGAATGATGATGATCGGCACCTCATCTGGATTGGTGGCAAGGAACATGGAGCCCAGGGGATGGAGTGGAGGGGGATCTATGAGGTGAAGAGAAATAGACCAAGTGGACGTGGGGTGTGAGATGCGAGGAGATCCAAGGATGTCACTGAGCTTGGGCTGTGGAAAGGTTGCCAACATCTCCACGAATTTCGACGGAGCATCCTTCGTGAGCTTATAGGAGTCCAAGGGGCAGGGGCTGGAGCCACTCCAACTCCCTATTCATCAGTGCAGTCCGATCCTGGTTGTGGCTACGGGCTCTGAGTCCTGTGCTGTGCCAGCATTTGCATGGATATCCTCACTTAATTTTCCCAACAATCCTCTGAGGCAGGTACTACCATTCTCATACTACAGGTGAGACAACTGAGGCTCAGCTCTGTGAAGAATCTCGCCTAATGTCGTACAGCCAGCAAACGCTGGAGCTGGGAATCAACCAAGATTTTTTTGATGCCAACCCCCTTGCCCTTAACCACTTCCCTCTGTCTGTTCCTCTTTTGGGGATGATTACCCCCCAGGATTCATACTGGAAAGCCACTTAGGAGGATCACTCTCTCTAAATGAAAACAGTCTCTCTCCACATTAATAGATTCTTTTCCTGGGTTTAATATGGAAGAGAAAATTCTGACTGAGGCCAGGCTGTCTCCCTCTTCCAAGTTATTTATTGTAGAAGCAACATTTGTAGAAGGAACATCTGACTAAGCCAGGCAGGAAACTCACGCCACCCCTCATATCTATATACATTCATTCAATCATCTCTCACTTACCCAGCACCTATTGGTAGCAGCCTACCGATGCTCTCTCTTGCGCTGTGCCAGGCACTGTGTCAGCCGTCTGAAGATGTCTGGGATGCTTCTGGAAACCTCTCTTGCTGCTCTTCTTTACTGTACCACCTTCCATAGAAAAAGTGTTACCCCTTTGGCATTCTGACAGCGCACAGAGGAATCAACGTGTCTCTCTTATTTCTGGAATTGCTAAAAATGCTGCAGATCATTTTTAACCTAACATTTGAGGAACTAAATTGGGTTCTCCCCATCAGTCTTCCAGAAAATTAAGATTCTGATAAATGGAATATTACCTGCCATATCAGTAAACAAAGGATGTCACAGCCATTAGCCTGTGGTGAGCTGGTGAGCCCTGAGGGAACTCAGGAAGGAAAGAATATCTGCCATCTAGCAGACATCAGACTGCGGACACTCCCCACGGTGAGCCCCGCAGGAAACTCAGGATGAGAAAACACAGGATACTGGCCGGCAGATAGCTGAGGTGCATATCAAAGGAATGATTTCAGTGAGCCCAGGCTCTTGCATCTTCCCATACATAGGCTAAATTCCTTAACTTGACATATCTGGTTTTCTTTAATTAACAACAATATGTTGACGTTCAGATTACCTGCCCTTTGTTGCAAAACTTCTATAAAGCCTGGCTCCACCCACCCCTCTCCTCGGAGCAGTTCTCTCAGGGTTGCTTGAGGTGCTGCCTCCAGCGCTTGAAGTCCCACCGAATACGACAGAACTCTCAACTTTTAGGTTGTGATTAATTTTTTAGTCCACAGTTCTAACCTCAATTTAGTCTTCACGGAGAGTGACAAATCTTCCCTGTCAGGGAGGACTATGTGGGCCTCCCAGTGGGTTGAGACGCCTCAGCTTTGACTTGCATCTATGGAACACGGGGGTCTGCAGAAGTCGTGGTGCTCTACGATCTCGGTCACCCAGGTTTTCATCCCTCCTTTGAAAATGAGATATCCCTGCCTGTTTTGAAAATTAGGGGATCTGGTCTCAGCGTGACTGTGGCAATGGAAAGCAGTTGGGTGGCCACCAAAATACAGTCACTACTACAGCTCGTAGGTAAGCCTGACCACCATGAATCAAAAATCCCAGACCTCAAGGTCGAGGATCACAGGGGCAGTTTGATACCGCGTCTCTATAAATCAGTGCAACTTCTTTTAGAAAGACTGGGACACTGCTTTTTCTTTGGTTTTCAGAAAAACCACAGCACACACCGCATCATATTAAAATTTACATTTATGGTGGACCTCCAAGTAGTTATGAGCTCTTAGATGTTAGGGATTATGCTGGATTCACCTTTAGCCCTAATGCTAATGCTTAGCACAGCACCTGGAACTTCCCAAGTCTTTAATAAATATTGTTCAGAGCCACTGCTTTAGGCATAACCGTCGACAGGGACAATCATAAAGCCCTACGAAAGAAAGTAATTTAATTCACTCAAGAGTCTTCTGCGCACTCCTCTTACTCAAGATGAATGGCAAAAGAATGTGTGGGCTGGTGCGGGAGAGGGAAGGTGGATGGTTTTATAAATGAAGAGGATTATAATATCGTAATGTGGTTCTTTTATTATGGATCTAATATATCCTAAAAGAAAAAACAATCTCACTAAACCAAGAGTAGAAAGAAGAATCTGTGGTCTCTTCAATTAATGTAATGGGGATCTCAATTTAGCTCAAAGAGAGAGTCAGTCATGCCTGGGCTTGTCTATTGAATTGGTGAGAGCAGCTGCCTGGAGCCTGTTTGCATATGGATTGAGGGTCCTCTTGGGACGGTTCTCATTCTGAAGGAAGAAGTTGCCTGGCAACAAGAATTTGACCCAGGGAGACAGCCTTCCCCAACAGAGGAGCAAGGAAGCCTGTGTACAGTGTGGTCTGTCTTCTAGATCTGTCTCCCAGCTGGATGACATGAATATACGCCTAAGTGCCACAGAGAGTCTAAATGAACAAAGTGGAGAAAAATAAATCTGCTTTACTAATATTCTTTTGAAACACTGGAGGACAGTGTAGTGCTTCAGAGGCCATCTGATAGACTAAAACCTTAAATGGAAGGGAGGCATTTTCCCCCTTCTTACTAAACATCAGTTTGGGTGTGGTGACGTCGCCAAAGCATTCAGTACAGGGTATGGCTGAGCAGCAACAGTACCGGGGGAAAAGATTCCAATGTCCAGTAAAGCATTAAGGATCAATACCTATAGGATGTGGTGGTATCCAGGTGACACTCACTGGGATATGTCTGCCCCTGGTATGTAGCAACAGAGTGACAAAGTGGTACCCGGCAGAGGGCTGATGGGAAACTGTTGCACCCAATGGACCTTTTAATTTCTGAAGCCAATTGGGATAACCATTCCATTCCATGTTTCTCCAGGGGAACCGACAGTCCCCTGTACAAATTACAGGATGCAACTCGACGGCACCAGTGTCCCAAAGGCAAATGTGTATGTTATGTAAAAAGTAACGACAATCCCTTTACCTAAGGCTAATAGCAAAAATATTATTTACAATTAATTTACATATATATTTTTAAATATTTTTCAAAATTTATACGATGGAAGATTTTTTTACTTTTTTTTTTTTTTTTTTTTTAAAAAAAAAATGTTCTAGTTACAAAACAAAAGTGTTTTTGGGGTTT
>NW_006792928.1:43717-77234 GCF_000442215.2 Lipotes vexillifer | reverse complement strand
TTTTTTTTTTTTTTTTTTTTTTTTTTTTTAAAGAAAAACTGTTCTAGTTACAAGACGAATGAGTTCTGGGGATGTAATGTACGGCATGGTGATTACAGTTAACAATACTATATTGTATACTTGAAAATTGCTAAGAGAGTAGATGTGAAATGTTCTCACCACACACACACAAATAGTAACTATGTGAGGTGATGGAGGTGTTAACTAAGCATATTATGGTAATCATTTCAAAATATATATGTATAGCAAGTCACATTGTACACACTAAACTTATACAATGTTATACGTCAGTTGTCTCAATGAAGCTGGAAATAAAGAAAGAAAAACTGACCATTAGACCGTAGCTTCCAACTTCTGCTTAAAGAATATGCTCACAATACATATGTGACTTGTCTAGAATTTTCCCTGTGATTTCAATCCAGAAATAGAAGTAGAGAAAAGGAAAGAATAAGCAAGTCCTAGGGAAAGCTTGGACATATACAAATTTTAATTTCAGCACCAAAATTTAATCTCAGCACCTCAACATTTCTTTTCTTCCTTTTCCCCAACATCACGAGCCCTTCCCCCCTGTGAAGTCCTGCCCTCTACAGCTCTTAAGGCTCTGCTCTGGGAAGAGTTTAAGCAGCCTTCCTTCCAGGATTGTTTGGTTTTTTGTTTTTTGATTCTATCAAAAGATTCTTAGCAGCAAGGCCACGTGAAGGGGGTGTTTGTGGGTCCGGGCAGCCCTACAAAGGACCCCTGAGGTCACGCTATGTTGTAGTTGTCCACGTTAGTTACCTATAAAGAAAGTCCTGAGAAAACCAGATCTGACCCAGGTGACTTAATGTTAGCAGAGGAACCCAAGGGCACTGTCGCAAGCATGCTTCAGAGGAGGCTTCCTCAGGGCTCATTTAACCGTGAATGACTGTGCAACCCACAGGGACTCCAGGGTCTTCGAAGGTGTCCATCACTCAGTGCCCCGGTGGCTAATGCAAAACTATCGGGGGCTGGGTGGCTGGTGAGACAAGATGAACGCCCTTGTCCCGCACTTAGGAGAACGCTCTCATGGGCCTTCCTTCCCTCCTGGGACATACATCTAGTTTGTCTCATAAGCTCCTGAACCTTCATAATACACATTAGGATGACAGGTGAGGAGAGAGCTTGGGTAGCTACAGAAATTCCCTGAAGGCGCAGAAAGAGAACAGGTGTGGAAAGAGAAGGGTGAGAGACAGAAGAGCCCCTTGCAGGCCTGAGTTTGTAAGACAAGGATTTTTTGGAGTTTGGGATGAAGAGGGGACAGAATGTGGGTTCCCAGCCATAGGTACGAGAGAAGAAAAGAGAACAAATGGAAAAAAGAGAAATGTAAGATTTCTGCGTGCATGCCTTATTAACTATAATTCCTTTTGGTTTCACGAAATTAAAGGTTTAATTTGCTTTTCTGTTACATTTTAGTCCCAGAGTGGTGTGCCTTTGAATGCAACTGTGATGATACTGAGTGGTCGCTTAGGTTTATAGAGTATATCACTGTACGCGGAAACCATAACAGTGTGTGATTCTTTGGTAAAGGACATCCCACCTCCGTCTAAGCAATGTTGAAAGGACACCAATGCTGCGTTAAGGGAGAGATCGCCCCCACGTGGGAGTCCACGGTAGTGACTCCTTGACCCCGGCTTGTCAGGCCCAAATGAAACCTTAGGAGAGGGTTCTGTCTCTTGTTAATGAAACCTTGGGCTCCCTTCTCGGGACCTGCTTAATGTCCCCGAGGTTGGAGCAGTCTTCTGCAGAGGTATTTAAAGGTTATTAGTGGGACACTTTTTGAAAAGATGTCCTGCAATCCAGAACATTCATAAGATACATATCAACTCCGAGTAAACAGGTCTCCCGAAGACTTGGAGGGAATTAGGGTTCCCATCAATTAGGTAGGTATCTGGTCCTGTAGAAGGAGCTGACCCCTGGGGAGCGGGCAGACCGATTACAAGTGAACGTCCTCAGCCGGCAGAGAACAGGACAGCAGAGAGTAGCAGTCTCTGGTTTAGAAAGTGTATCACACAGTCTTGGTTTTTGCCCAAATCCCCTCCCATGTCTTTGTCCAGCTTGGCATGCTCATGTCCCAGTCTCTGCCAGTAATGGTTAATGGCCTCTACTCACAGCCTTCTGAGGACTGTTCTGTGCCTGGGCGTCTACTTCCAGCCCCCTCCCCTCCTGCCTTTGATCCACAGCCAATGACTGAACGGCAGTACAGGATCCCAGCTTCTTAAACCTCAAGGGAGAGCAACAATCTCCAAGTCTGCATTCATACTAGAGTTCTTTTTTTTTTTTTTTTTTTTTTTTTTTTTAAGGCATCACAGGAAAAAATAAGCCATTCTCTAATGAATACAGATGCCAAGATCCTTAACAAAATTCTAGCAAACCAGATCGGATCTTCCCGGACCGGGGCACGAACCCGTGTCCCCTGCATCGGCAGGCGGACTCTCAACCACTGCGCCACCAGGGAAGCCCCAGATTCATTTCTGACTACAAATCAGAGACAATTCCTGCTTGAAAGAATTACTGGTTCTTCATATATATGGGAAAATATAGGCAGGATGCTTCATTTAATTTTGAGAACCTAACTGTGTGCCAGGTAATACATCAAAAAAAAAAATTCTGTTAAATATATTCTCTCGTGAAAATATTTCCTTTATGTTGAGCAACTGGAGAATGATATTAAGAAATATCATGAAGACCTACACATTTGCCAAGAATTTTAATGAGACAGGAAAATATTCAAAATATATTAAGATCTTAAAAACTAATATTATAATATTGAAAAATGTGTATTTTGTATCCTTCCTAATATTATATACATAATATATGCATAGAAAAATACGGTAATGATGCTTCAGAGCAAGCATACGGGTATTCCTATATTGTAGAACTATAGGTGATATTCATTTTCTTCTTTAGTCTTTCAAGTATTTTTCAAATTTTTTACAATGAATAGGCCTTCATTTACAAGAAGAGTAAACATTTTTATGGAAAACAACCCCAGTCCTGTCAGAACATGTCTAGTCTGGTCTGCAGCTTGAGTGGAATTTGGGTAAGACTATATCTCCTCCCATTTTGTAATTCGGGTCCTTGTTTTGCCACCTAAGCTCCATGAGGGCAGAGACCGGCTTGTCTTTCTTGTCCATCGCCGTGTGCCCAAAGCGTGGTGGCCCAGAGACTTGCACATGGCAGGAGTCAATAGATAGGAGTTAAATGAATGAATAAATAAAGGCAAAGACGAGGAGCAAGCGTGGCCTCCCAAGTTCAAGAAACAACATGAACAGATCAGTCGGGAACCAATCATAAACTTCAGGGAAATTCATGGTTGTGAGTTTCTCTGGCCGTAACTAGGAGGGAAGCGATATATACATGTCAATGCCATGCCGGCTGCAGAAGACCAGTATGAAATATGAGGAGGGGACAGAAAAGACTTCCTTGGGAGCCAATGAAATGCACAGCACAGACACGAGGGGTGACTACAGATACACGATGGATGCATCTTCTCAGACTGAAGTTGTATGTCAGACTGGGATCGACTCATTCTCGTGACAGACTCTGAGAAACAGTCTGAAGGGGACACTAAGGTGACACATAGTGCCCTGGTGTCAGGGAGACTGAAAACAGAAAGAAATTAAACCCACTAGGCATGAAGGGCTTCATGTTCAGTACAAAGGAAATAAAGTCAAATTTAAAAGAAAGAAAGAAAGAAAGAAAGAAAAAGCATGAACAGGTAAATTGAGATTCGCGAGGGTCAGCATGGAACCTCTGGACAATGGTAATTCATGTGGCTGCACTATGGGGTATTGAAGAGCATGGTGGGAACCAGAAGGAGCCCCAGCAGGGGCAGAACCTCCCCCGGGAGCCAAACACTGTCCGAACTTCTGTATGTGCAGCATCTCATTATCCTTGACCTTCTATGAGATGCTTGTTTTTTCCCACATATAGATGAGACTCTGAAGTTCCCTAAGCTTAAGTGAGTTGTCCAAAATTGCAATATTCTAAGAGTAGATGAGGCCTCTAGCCAGTGCTATCCTGCTCCCAAGGAGCCTTCTTGATCCCTGAGCTACAGAGGCCGTGGCCTCGAAGGCTTGTTTAAGCAGATGGACAGACTCTTTCAGGCAAGAGAATGCCACTGGGTTTGAGAAGAGGATGGGTGTGACCTTTAGGGCAAGAAGCTGGAGCTAAGCATTATGCGTATTCCTAGATGGCAGAGCTAGAGGTAAGATTTATCTTCTTCTTTATTCTTTTATATATTTTTCGAATTATTTACAATAAATTTGCAAAGCAACAGATCAGTCTTCTCATTTCTCCCTTTCATCTCTCTCTATGTTATCAATAATTTTACACTTGACATTTCCACATTTCTTACACCTTTAGGTTAATGTACAGAACAGCTTTAGTAAAATGCCATCGTCACTTGGAAGGAGTAAACAAGGCATGAGTAATATTTTCGCATGAATTATCAGAGGGTAAACTCCTGAAAGAAATCAGACATATCTCTTTTGCTGAATTCAATAATCTTTACTGGAGACTAACTATCCAGTCATTGTCTAGGTACCTGATAAGCATCATGAACAAGACAGATAGTATCTCTGCCTTCTTAGAATTCTAGCTGAGGAAGCAGACGTGATCATTTTCATTGTAGGTGGAAGAAGGTAGAGCCAAAGGCTGAAAAGGGAAAGTCACGAAGCAGAGTCCACACGGTGAAGAAAAGGCGGAATGAGAACCAAGACATTTAGGAGGTGTCATGGGATGGCGTGAGAGTGAGGGAGGACCACGGCTGGGGATCCTGAAGGTACCAGTTTTCCGAATGAGATGGCCTCCCATCCCTACAGCAGCCTGACAACATCGTTTCCTTTCTAGATACCTGCAGTCAGGGAGAAGAATGAACACAGTAAAACTTCAGCATAAATCTTGCTTGCCAGAAAAACGAGCTTTTAATCATTAATTAACAAGACAACTGCTGCTACGTACTAATGATACCATTTCCCGATCCTGGTCTTTGTACACGAATGCACCCCATGGTGTGGATTGAATGATATAAAAATGATCACACACACACTTTGGAGATATTTCTGGGTTTGACTTTTTTATGCCATGCATCATTTGTGTAGATTATGAATTAAATAATAAATCTGTGTTACTTCCTAAGTTTTAGGATTGAAAGGTCTGACTCCTTTTTCTGATACCAAGTTAAGGTAGCTATCTCTGGTGCTAGCAAAGGAAGACTAAACCATGGTCATTGGTCTGTTTCACACACACCTGGCCCCAAAACTACCCTCATCTTTCCTAGTGCATGATGTCTCTAGTATTATGAATAGTTTACTCTAGATGCAATGCCATTTATCTCTGCTCGTAACACCCTGCACTGCGCACGTTAGACTCAATAAATTTTCCGTTCAACTTAAGCAATTGTTCACATGCTTTGACCCATATTCAGAACTCTATCCTAACAAAATAACTCCATCTATGACAAAGAACAAAATCATGCCAAAGGATGTTCTATTATGTTTGGTTAAAAAAATTAAACTAATCTAAATATACTAGTACAGAAAATCATTAAAGTAAGTACAGGTCCTGGGCTTCCCTGGTGGCGCAGTGGTTAAGAATCCGCCTGCCAATGCAGGGGACACGGGTTCGAGCCTTGGTCCAGGAAGATCCCACATGTCGCGGAACAACAAAGCCCGTGCGCCACAACTACTGAGCCTGTGCTCTAGAGCCCGCATGCCACAACTACTGAGCCTGAGTGCCACAACTCCTGAAGCCCACGCACCTAGAGCCCATGCTACACAACAGGAGAAGCCACTGCAATAAGAAGGCCGTTGTTCCCGCTCACCACAACTAGAGAAAGCCCATAAGCAGCAATGAAGACTCAACGCAGCCAAACATAAATAAATAAAATAAATAAATTTAAAAAAGAAATAAGTACAGGTCCTTTCAGATGATGAAATACTATACAGCTATGTGATTTTCTTGCAGTAACACAGAAAAATGCTGATGCCAAGGTATTATGTGAAAAACTGTAGGCAAATTGTATAAACATCATTATTATAATTATGTAGAACGTATATAGGAAAAAATCCATAAGAAATACTCTAAAATGAAAACGGTGGTTTTCTTTGGATGACGGTACTATTAGTGCTATTTGTTTCTTTCTTTATTGGAAGTAGGTGTTGTTTTTTAAGCTGAGAAAATGATTTTTGAAAAGATATTTTCTTGATTTAGCTAATAAACAATCATACGCCTTTTTGAAGAAGAATGGTGCAAACTGCTCTGAACATCTGTTGTTTCTACGAAGCCCAACCATCTGGTAGAATTCACGGGGGATGACCTTGACTGCTAATCCTCCTCCCTACCTAGAAAATCTCCAAAACATGGGGGTTGTTTGCATCAGAGATAAACAAAGCCAGACACTAGTTGAAGGAGTGAGGTCAGATTTTCATCAGGAATATGTTGTTGCCACAGAGGCAAGTCTAGCATGCGTTGAACTCAATTTCGATTGGTACAGAGGTGACTGGATGTTTCAAAGGGAGGATGAAGGAATGGGGAGGGAGGTGAGCACAGGCTCTGTGGAGTCAAGAAAGTAAAAAATTATAAAAACCAGAACGGGGAGTGTTGGTCCATGTGAAACACATCTGGGTTTATTAACTGGTTCTTTTCAAAGTTAGGCTTCTAGCCTCCCACGGGTACCGGGAGACAGAGGTCCTATCTTCAAGTATTGGCCAAAACAAACCACAGATTTTGGGAGAGACTTGCGTTTTCTTAGGCAGGCACTTTAAGAGCAGGCTAGGGTCATCCCAGGGATGTAGTTCTGAGCTTTGAGAAATTATGTCAGCATTTGTTCAAGACTTTAGGGGTCAAGGTTAACGCCTACTTGAGCAGAGAGCTCATAGGAGCCTGCTTCGAGTTTCGTCAAGGAGAGAATTTTGTCATTCTATGGGACATTACAAATTCCCTACCCCACCCTGAATGGCTGACTGTTGGTCTTTGCTGCCATTTCAAATGCTGTTAGAAATGAAATTAGATTCGGTAGGAGGGAGAAATGCTTATGCAGAGATCCGCTCAGAAGTACCCTACTACCCCAGAGAGGGCTTCAGGATCATAGAGCATATGATCTGCTCTTCTCAGACAGCTGATTAGTGGTAGAATAAGACCCCGTTTCCTGACTCCTTGTTCAGTTCTCTCTGCAACACATTATGTTGTACTGTGTGAATTTGCCATTTTTCTAGATCAAAAATGAGGCAGTATCGTTAACTTCATTTTATGTAACCTAATAATCTTGCCTCTAACCCTGATGCAATTTTAAGGGCACATGGAAAAAAAAGCAAACCATGAAGATAAAACAAAGCAAACGAATCTATATTCTTTCTGAGGGCTAAATTCCCTTAAGAGAAAAACTTCTCAGAACTTCCCTGGTGGCGCAGTGGTTAAGAATCCGCCTCCCAATGCAGGGGACATGAGTTCGAGCCCTGGTCCGGGAAGATCCCACATGCCGCGGAGCAACTAAGCCCGTGCGCCACAACTACTGAGCCTGTGCTCTAGAGCCCATGAGCCACAACTACTGAAGCCCACGCGCCTAGAGCCCGTGCTCCGCAACGAGAGAAGCCACCACAATGACCAGGCCGTGCACCACAATGAAGAGTAGCCTCTGCTTGCCACAACTAGAGAAAGCCCGTGCACAGCAATGAAGACCCAACACAGCCGAAAATTAATTAATTAATTAATTAATTAATTAAAAGACTCTGCCAACCATTAAAAAAAAGAGAGAGAAAAACTTCTCTGCATCACCAGAGCTCTGATTCAAAACTCAGACCTGTGATTTAAAAAGAGAATGTCCCAGGGCTTCCCTGGTGGCACAGTGGTCGAGAGTCCGCCTGCCGATGCAGGGGACATGGGTTCGTGCCCCGGTCCGCTAAGATCCCACATGCCGCGGAGCGGCTGGGCCCGTGAGCCATGGCCGCTGAGCCTGCGCGTCCGGAGCCTGTGCTCCGCAACGGGAGAGGCCGCAACAGTGAGAGGCCCGTGTACCAAAAAAAAAAGGAGAATGTCCCAAATAAAAGTGAAACATTGATTTAGACTTTCTAGATCAGTTAAAGTAGACCCATTCCTAGATGTCCAGTTAATCAGAAGAGAACTGAGTTCCTGAAAGGCTGAAAAAAAATGTGTAAGAAGATATAAATATCAATTAAGCAATTACTACTTGCTGATATGAGCAAATTCTTTTCATAATTATTATCATATTTAATGCCCTCAACATCCTTGTGAACTAGATATCATTATCCTTTTCTTAACTGGTAAACTGAGATAGAGAAGTCAATTTTTTTTCTTTTTTCTTTTTTTGCAGTACGCGGGCTTCAGGTAAACACAGCACTGTCAGTGGTGTTCTTATCAAGGCAGTTTCCATCCTTCCTCCACCCACCCTCAGCTCTGTGGGTGTGGTAGCTGATCCAGGGCAGGGCAGGCCATGAAAACCAGTGGCTTTACTTCCAGTGCCAGGGGAGGTTCTCTGTGTTCAAGTGTTGTTAAAGCAGTGCTCTTGGTGGCAA
The DNA here is from genome assembly GCF_000442215.2 of Lipotes vexillifer. NCBI lineage: Eukaryota > Metazoa > Chordata > Mammalia > Artiodactyla > Lipotidae > Lipotes > Lipotes vexillifer. Next base: position 68,682 of record NW_006792928.1, on the reverse strand, counting down.
GTGAACAAGGAAAGCAAGTGGCTCCACCAGCTGGAGGTTTGAGGTCTCTTTGGAGTGAGCAACAGAATGGTACCTGCACTAGTGATTTGGCAGGGAATTCCCGAAGGTGAGAAAGCCATAGATGGTTGATAAGGTCTCTTATCAGCCTGACCAGAGACTACGCACATGCGCAGCAGAGACCCGAGTGGCCCAAGCCTCCCACGCATCCCTGGAAGATGAAGCCTGTGCACACATGTGGAAGGGATGCAAGAAGACCTGAAAGGGCTCAGTGGACCTGAAAATGGCCTGAAGTTTGAGTGCACTTTCCATTCCATACAGATCCATCTGCAGAAAGTAAAAACCTTACTGGCACAAGGTTGACCAACCTCCGATCAACCTTTGGCTGAGCACCAAGCTATGCAGACCATCAAGCTGACAGCCAGGCTTAGAAATAAAAATAGATACACTGATCAGAGATATCAAAAGCCACATATTGTGGGGGAGAAAGACTTAACAGGTTTGATCTGCTGGGTATTAAACAAATTAATGAAATAACAACAACGAACCTCGGAGAAGAAAATCAGAATCCAGAAAGACTGGATGGGAAAAGCTGATTAATTATACTGCTTGGGATGCAAAGTCTGCAGCCTGGTGAACTTGGACTAGCCCACGGAGATTGCTCTACCCTGAAGAATCTGTTGTTTTATTTATTTTTATTCTTTTGCAGTACGCGGGCCTCTCACTGTTGTGGCCTCTCCCGTTGCGGAGCACAGGCTCCGGACGCACAGGTTCAGCGGCCATGGCTCGCCGGCCCAGCCGCTCCGCGGCACGCGGGATCCTCCCGGACCGGGGCACGAACCCGCGCCCCCCGCATCGGCAGGCGGACTCTCAACCACTGTGCCACCAGGGAAGCCCAGAATCCGTTGTTTTAGTGTTTGAAGGTGCTATAAGGGTCATGGTTTTCATTTACTTCTTTTAACTTTAATCTTTTAAGCTTTTAACTCAGCATTGTGGAGTCTCTTCTAGAGTCTAGACTTGAAGCCAGTGTCAAACTGGATGCGGCTTTTCTTCTAGACACACAACATGAAACTGATAATGCAAAAAGGTCCATGGAGGAATTTACTTTTTGTCCCCTACCTGGGGACAGCAGTAGAAATATACTCAGTTATACTCAGATTTTAATGGTGGAGTAACAGGATATTTGTTTCAGAACATTTCCGTAATATTGGACAACTACAGCAACTGAGAAAGATTGGAGGCTTGCTTCTCATGTTACTATTTATATCACCCAGAAGAGAATGAAAAATTTGTAAAAGAAAAAAAGCAAAATTTTTAAATAGCTTAAAATGAGAAAAGAAACAACTGAAATCAGTAATATCATAGGAAAACCAACAGAATTTTTCAACAGAATATCATGATATCCAATGGCTTTTTCTAGAACATGCATCTTAAAGGTAGGAACATAGAATTGCCATGAGTTTCAACCATAATATCATGCTGGGTTCTCAAATTCTCCAGGCCTTGGGAAATAACCAACTGGAAATACTGAAGCTTACAATTTAGATTTTTGCTTTCCAAAGTTTGACAATTAATGGATTTCCCGAAGAAGATTGAGAACATTAACCCTGAAATTTTTTCTAACTTTCATTATTTTCCAAATTGCATACATTCAGAAATTAGCCTTGCAAATATTAATATAACAACTGGCTATAGGTCAGGAATTGTCTTGGAGAGGAAAAAAAAAACTAATTCCCCACTTCCCTGCTTAATTGCTATTTTTTATTGGAAAAAATATTCCTTGTATTCAGACTATTCAGTGTCAGTAATCAAATAGCATGTGTGTTAAGGCATCCATAGTAGGAGTTACTTTCCTACGGAAATTTGTTTACAGTAGATTAAAGAACGCCACTGCTATTATAAAAAACATTTTTTTAAAAGACAACCAAGTGACTTTTGTGCCAATAAAGGTAAGAAAACCTCACTTGCCCATGAAAGAGGACCGCGTGAACTTTGATTTTTTGACATCTGGTTTCTGGAGGAGGGTGAGGTACTGACAAGCATGAAAGCAGTGCAGGGTCTCCATCAGGAGTGCGGGGTGAGGCTAAAAGGGCAGGAAGGCAGGCACGCAGAGCGTGCAAGGGAGCTGAAAGCAAAGAGATGAGAGGTGACGGACGGGAAAGGAGATAGTGGAGGCGGAAATGAGAGGGCTGGCAGGTGGCGTGCGTCATCACATATGGGAAATTTCAAAGAAGCAAGGGAGTGTTTTCCTTCCACAAGACTGCTCTACCTGGTGAAATACCACTGCTGGCTTGAATGACTGCTTGGGAGCCATTCCAGATCACAACTGTTATTGTCACCTGCCAGGGAAGCAGCCTAGGGTCATGAGCGCTTACGCGCGGCTGTTCTTGGAGTGTTCATAAGGAAATCCATCCGAAAGGCCTAGAGATGGGAGGCCTTCCAAATCATTTCCAGCACGCATCTCTGCAGAGATAGTCCCAGAACTACCTAAGGCTTAATATTACTCAATTTCTGCTTGCATAAAACGTATTTTTAGCATGGAGGTAATAAAGGTTCATTTTGGAAAATTTGCAAAAGCACCATAGACAGGAAAAGTTACACATAATCCTACCACCCAAAGTAGCCGTTAACATTTTAATGCAGATTCTTATCTTTTTGTTTCTGCAGATCCTCCGAGTGGTGGAATTGTGATTATAATGTACACAGGGTTTTTCTGTCCTCCTTTCTTAGTTTCTGAATAGGCATTTTCTGTGATGTTGTAAATGCTTGGTAAACATCATTTTTCATAGTTGCCCGATTAAAATCTTTTTGTTCCCAATTTTCTTGCTATTATAAGTGATCTCATAACGTACGTTTTTGTGCATAAGTGGTTTTTTCTACATATTTTCAGTGTATTTGCTTAGGATAGATGCCCAGAAATAGAATGAGTGGGTTAAAGTGGAAAAACATTAATTTTTAAGGCTCTTGATTTGTATTTTCTTCCCCAGAAACAGTTGCATGCCCACCAGCAGCGCTAATGTCCTCTCCACCCTATCCTCAATGACACTGTATATTTTCATATAAGAAGTTGTTTGCTAATTTCATATTCCCTAATCTAATTTAAAGACATTAACGATAAGACAACAATAAACAGAAAACACGACAAAAATAATAAAATAGTAAAACCTGACCTTCCTTGAGCGCTTACTATGGACTAAATGTTTGATGTACGTTAACCCTCTAATCCTCTCACCTAGGTCAAATAGGTGTCAGGTTATGCCTGGTTAACAAATGAGTAAATAGAGGCGCGTAAGTTAAGTAACTGGCTCAGGTTTGAATGGCTGGAATGCATATTTCTAACCTGTTTACTAACCTATCAAATCTTCATTCATCTTATTTAAAATTAAGATGCTTTTACCATCTTTGCTGACGTCAGCCCATTCCAGATTTTGTCTGTTTTCTCTATATCTGCCCTTTCCTCTTTTTTCTGCTAGGGGTGAGACCAGGGCCGGGGGTGGGGGGGACTTCTACTCATCCTTTAGAGTTGAAACATCATTTCTCAGTGAGGTTTTCCCTGAGTCATCCTCTTCCTTAAGTGATCCCCTCTTCTTGGAGCTTCTAGAGTCCTGTCCTACAGGTAACGCAATGACCTGGGGCTGTGTGTATCTTTCCCACTGAACTGTGGGCTCAGCTGGAACAGAGAAAATGTGCCATCCATTGTCTGACTTAAGCCCGTGATGACTTTTGCCTCTTTTTGCCTACTGGCCCTTCCCTCTCTTTCCTGCTAGGCTGGAGTCTACCGGAAAGCCTGGTTTCTACCTGGATTACCTGGATGGATGTGCACCAGCACAGGCATGTTCATCACTGGCTGTGGGTAGGTTTAGGCCACTCCTAAGTCTCACCAGGCCTGCCTTGCCTCCGTGGACCACCGCCATCACTGCTTCTGCTACTTACAGTGCTTGCCTCCAACACTTTATCCAACAAATCAAAAGTACTGGGGTAGGGTTTCCCTGGTGGCGCATTGGTTGGGAGTCCGCCTGTCGATGCAGGGGACGCGGGTTCGTGCCCCGGTCCGGGGGGATCCCACATGCCGTGAAGCAGCTGGGCCCGTGGGCCATGGCCGCTGAGCCTGCGTGTCCGGAGCTGTTGCTCTGCAACGGGAGAGGCCACGACAGTGAGAGGCCCGCGTACCAATAAAAAAAATATATATATATATATATATATATATATATATATATACTGGGGCAAGAATTACTTTTTAAAAGTTCTCCAGGTGACTTTAAGGCAACAGGAGAGAGGCTCCCTCTTTGGCTCTTTTGGTTTGGTAGCTTAGTCTGAAAAATGGATGCTTTGGAATCACTGGCCAGCATTCTGCTGTGTTTTATAGAGAAAGCATTCGGATCGGTTTGATCAAAGGTCAATCATTCCATCTCTCTGCAAGTACATATCAGTTAAAGGGAAAAGAAAATTAACAAATCAAAAAAGTGTTAAAAATGAACTGAGCATGATGATAATAATACCAATAATAATAAAACTAATATTTATTGACCATATTATATTCCAGACACTATATCTCCATTACAACTTTTAATCTAAAGCTGACCTTATGAAATAGGGGATTATTATTTTCAATTTATAAGTGAGTCTATGATTTAGAGACATTAACTTAGTTGACCAAGATGACACAGCTAGTGAATTTGGAACCAGGATTTAAAACAGGCAGCCTGACTTCCAATCCGCAAAATTAACCATGACAGAATACAGGGCGGGGGATATTTATGGGAAGAAACAGCCTAACCCTAAATCTTTAATGTTTAAATAGCAAATATAAATAAGAAACAAGCAGAGGATTGGTATAATTTAATTAATAAACTTTGTTTTTATATTTATACACAAAGGAAAAACTCACCTTCCTTTTCTAAGTATCCATGAAACATTTACGGAATAGGTTCAATTCTGGGCCAAAAATAAAATGTTGAAAACCAGAAATTATGCAAGCTATATTCATGGATGAAAATAAATGTTAAAATTAACAGATTTTAATAATATAATAAAGTCAATCATTCTTCCCAAACCCAATCTCTTATTTAACACACCACAGTCCCAAGCAAGTCCTAAGAGACGGAATTATAAGTAGAATTATGATTGCCTGTAATACAAAAGCAATGGAAGCGATACATTTAAAACAGGACTTTGATATGCAGCCAGATAAGTACTTCATATCTTAAGACAGGCAAAACCTTATCTTAAGGGTTTTCTTTTTCAGCAAGAAACAATGAAAGCAAATAATCAATACTGAACTATTTCTTCTAAACTGGTAAAAAAAAAATGTTATGTTACCTTTGGATACATTAGACTGGTGAGTGTGTGACCTTCATCCATATCTTTCTGATGGAATAGGATAGAAAGGAAATCTCTTCTGGGACCATAGCTACGAACTAATTAAGGTACTGTAAGGTTACATTTTTTGCTTCTCCCTTATTTACGCGACTGGTTATTTCCTTATAGAAGTCACCTAAATGGGCCTGCCACTTAGAAAACCAGGCTGATCTGCCATGCTGCATGCTGTGTTCTTTGGAGAGATTACAGATTGGTGAATAAATAGTGCTGACAAATGCCAGGCTTCAAAGATAAAACAACTTATCTGTAATTGTTAAGGTCTCCCAGCAGTTTCATTTCTAACACCGTTCTAAGTGGGTATTCTTATGCATTTATATTAATTTGTGTGTATTTATTTGAATATATATACAGAAAAGATGCTACATCATCCATATTTCATCCATTCTTGCACTGATTTTCCTTTCCCTTCCATGAAATTCTATTAACTTATAGTATTTCGAATCACACTTGCAATTATCTTAAAGACCCTAATGGAGAGTGTCAGGCACTGATGATTTCATTAATTTCAGTCAATGTGCAAAAGTCATTAATTTAACATTCAGGTATTTAAATAATTGAAATAACCTCTTTTTCTATACTTTGCAATGTTTTTCCTCCCACTCTAATTTTTTCCTATTTCATCACTGCTAGCAATACTCTTTTCCTTTGCTCACCTGTGATGACCTTCTATTAAAAGTTAATATGTTTTCCTGCATTTTTCAGGATATTACATTAATACCTTTCTTTCAGCATCTGGGTTTCATCTTAGCTGTGGGAACACCATTTTCCCGGTTTTGTGTCTTGTACTTTAAATTACTGATTAATTTTTCCCGAAGGCTCATATTCTCTACAATGTATTACAATCGTGTGTGTGTGTGTGTGTGTGTGTGTGTGTTGTGTGTGTGTGTTCTACCTCCACTGCTAAAGTGTGAGCTTCCAAGTTTGCCTTATTGTGGTATTCTCCTTGGCATATATAATACGTATGTATGTACACATGTAATAAAGTACTTTGCACATATTAGATGCTAAATAAACATGTTAAACAAGAAAACAAATGGTGCCTTATCTTTTTGTTTTCTTTTTTTTTTTTTTTTTTTTGCAGTGCATGGGCCTCTCACCGTTGTGGCCTCTCCCATTACCGAGCACAGGCTCCGGACGCGCAGGCTCAGCGGCCATGGCTCACGGGACCAGCCGCTCCGCGGCATGTGGGATCCTCCCGGACCGGGGCACGAACCTGTGTCCCCTGCATCGGCAGGCGGACTCTCAACCACTGCGCCACCAGGGAAGCCCGGTGCCTTATCTTTTGCAAGCAACTTCCCCACTCTCATTTTTGCTTTCCTTGATTTGCCTGCATATAACCTCCCTACTTCAGGCACCTTTGTGGAAGATGTGTTCTGAGGTCTGACCACTCAGTACCAGAATACTTACCAGTAGTATTCCTAGATGAAAACCTAAGGTTTTTAAAGGTTAAACTTTTGACTCTGTAAAATCAACAGAAGGATGTGGAAATAACCACACTTAGTTTCCTAAACAATAAATTTATACTTTTCTCCCCAGCCCCAACCATCACTTCAGTTTAGATTTTATACATTTTTTATATAGTTCAATATTTGTCAGTGATTTCCTAGAAAGACTTAGCCAGGCGTGTGATTTCTTTAGGCTGATGATCTCACCTTTGATTTGAAAGTGTCTTTTTATTCATCAAAGTGGTTATGAGTTGCATTCAGAAATGCAGCCAGCAAAACTGGCCTTAAATGATAAAGAGGGTCTTACCTGGTGGTCCAGCGGTGAAGAATCCGCCTTCCAGTGCAAGGGATGCGACTTTGATCCCTGGTCAGGGAACTAAGATCCCACATGCCGTGGGGCAACTAAGCTTGTGTGCCACAACTACTGAGCCTGTGCACTCTGGAGCCCGCACGCCACAACTAGAGAGAAGCCCACACGCTGCAACGAAAGATCCAGCATGCTGCGACTAAAAGAAAAAGAAAAAAAAAAAAAAACAAACGATAAAGAATGGACCAACTCAGAAAGTATACGAAATCTGATGTTGTAACATGATAGTAGCATCTGTATATCCACAAGGGCTGAGCATTTGTGTTTTGTGGGTGCACTGATATGATGCTGTAATTTGTAATGCCCAAGAATATAACTCTCAGAATCTCATATCTGTACAATCATGTTCAGGCAAGCCCTGTCCGCGTCTCCATCTTCTGAAGAGGTGGTAAAATGAACTTGTTTTAGTTCCTTACACTCTGCTCTGTCCTAAGGCTCTTGGAGATTTATCACAAGCCCTGATTAATGTATAGTTTTAACTCAGTTAAGATTCTGATGCTAACCCCAGTACTTGGTTGCTCAGAAATATTGTGACAACTTTATCCAGAAAGACAGACTCTTCTGAGATAGACATGTAACTTCCCTACCCATGGGATCTGTCTTTTTGTAACTTCATTAATTCTTCCTGCAGAATTTTTCTGCTCAAATTCTTCTGTGCACACCCAAACATTGGCCTCTCAAATAAACCTAGTCCAGTTCCCTGGAATTATTTATTTTTTCCATTAAGGCAGCACAGGTAGAGGAAGAATTATGAATTACCTGATTGGATTTGCCCAGATTTATGTGAAATTCATCTGTATCATTCTGTCTCTTTGCCTTTTTTTCTTGCTAATTCAAACTGATTTCCAATTCTCTGTCTGTTATTCAGCTTTCTATACAAAGTGAAATTTATGTACTGCTTTGTACTTTCCCTTTATGTCTTTCTAATAGGTAAGTATAACTTACCTCTTGTGCTTACAGATTAATTTACATGAAGAACATTTAACTACTCACTGGGATCTTCCAATATTAGGAAAGATTGCTTTCACTGGGCTCCTTTGGAAGAGGAAATATTCTCTAAAACATATCTCATCTTCTGTGGCAGATTCTATTCTTGTTTAGCAAATATTCTCTCCCCCTCCTCCCACCATGGGAGGAGTATAATAATAGCTTTGGGCTCGAACACATGACTTGGTTAAGGAAACGTGGACAGATGTGACAGTATATACGTTTCTACAAATCTGCTTGCACTTCTGGTCACCATGATGAAGCAATATGCCCTCGTAGCTGTTCTTTCATCCTGGGACTTTGAGTAAGCAGACACGTGGGGTAGTTCTGAACCTGATTTATTGCATGGAGAAAGTTGACATAGCTGACCTGCAAACCAGGTCAGAATTTGGAGAAATACGTTGGTTGTGAACCTCTGAGATTTGGGGTTGCCTCTTATGAAGCATTTTCATAAGGAACATTTGCCCGATGGGAATTCAAAATTGTTTTGGGCCAGTGACTGCTATGTGTCTTCCATTTTTCACCTTTCCAAATGGGACTGTTTATTACTGTCATTCTGGTCTCATCTCACCTTTATATGGTGTGTATGTGTGTGCGTGTGTGTGCGTGTGTGTGCGTGTGTGTGTGGTCAAAAGAGACTATAAATAACTTTTCTTTTTAGCTCATAGGTGTCTGGATCAAGAGGAACCATATCTGGACCTACTGTAGATGCTACCACAAGATCCTGGGCTTGGGATGTTTTGGGGTGTTCTCCTCAAGAAGGCTAAGAGTTTATTTTGAATGCAAAGAGAAGATCCATCAACATTTGAGAACAAAAGGGTGGACTGTGGTAAATTATATTATTATTCAGCAAATATTTACTCTCTCCTTCTCCCACCTCCATAGGAAGAGAATATTATTGAGCCCCATCAATGTCAGTTTGGCCATTTGGCCATGTGAACAGCATCAGAAGGGATAGTGTATCAGTTGCAAAGGAAGGCTTTACGAGGCATTGAAAGTTTCCGAAGCCTTCTTGCGCTGAGCCCTTATCCTAATAATATTGTGCCCTGGATAGAAGCCACTCCTACAATGTTGGTGGTAGGAGGTGAAGGTATATAAAGCTGACCTAAACCGGCAAAGCAACCACTGCCAACCCACAGAACTGTGAGTGAGAAAGAAAGCGTCTGCTGTTGCAATCAGCTGAGATTTAGGACATGTGTTTCTATGCAGCACTACTGCAGCAAAAGCTGCCTTGATAAACTTTTGATAAAAGGGGGGCTAATGTCCATACGTAGTTAGCATCTGAGCTAATCACCTTTCTATCCAGACAGCTACATGTAGAAAATATCAAATTCAATGAAGGATTATTCTGGAAAGTATTGAGCAAATCAAGAACACAGAGGCTTGTTCCAAACAAATTCTGCTCTCCACCATCCACAGGGGGTGCTTGTCAAAATTCTGACTGAGGTGCACTCAGTCAGAACTTTTTTCCATCTATACACGTGCAATGGAGTACAGAGCGAGCCTGCTTCACAGGGCGATGGGCACTAGTCCAGGTAGTGGTAACCTGCACTTCCAACAGATTTCTAGGAGTAGATCCAAAACATTAATAATTCATGATCTTGTAAAGATAATACCTCTGGGCTATTCACCAGATTCTTTCGTGAACAGGGACCACAAGCTTCTGTCCTGGGAATGTTTACCTTTTGCCTTAGTATTGATCTTTCATTCTAATTGCCTAGATCTCAATACACAAAATATATCTAATTATGTGTCTTATTGGTATAATTCATTATAAACTAAATATATACAAAAATTTCATTGTTTACCCTAAATTTCACATTATTATCTTTGGCACTATTATTGAACTATACCATCAATTCCTAGAAAAGTTTAAAAGAAGCAAAGCTTAACATATGAAGTCTAAATAGTTATTATAAATTCAACAAATATATATATATAATTTTTACATGCAAATTTATAACTCTTTCTGGAAAGGCAATATGAATAATTACAAATTTCAATAATAACAGCAACCTTGCCAGAGGCAGAGGGGTGGGGGGAAGTGGGAGAAATGGATGAAAGAGGTCAGAGGGTTAAAGAAAAAAATCTGTTAAATGAATGACTATGTTGGCTGAACTGCAGTCTATAACACCTCTTATAATGAGGGTGAAGGTCCTTTCTAGCAGATTTTTATTTATTCCGTATCTTTTCATTTGGATACTGAAGCATGACCAGTTTATTTGCAAGAAGCTCTGCTGTGAGAATTACTGACCAGAAATAATAGACTGCCAGATTTTAGTCCAGTAAAAATGGTTTATTTGGGATCAGCAGAGAAATGCAAGTTGGGGTCTGCAATCATGGCGCACCACGTGCAAATCCCCCCCCAGGGCAAGGGAAGGAGAACAGTTTCATAGAGAGAACAAGTTAGTTGGGAGGGGGCTCTAGCAAACAGAGAGTCGGTGGTTTTTCATTGGCTGAGTTCTTGCCAGGAAAGAAGAGGAGTCTTCCTCCTTCCCATTGGGTTCTGCTAACTTCACGGGGCGGGGGTGTGTGTGTGTGAGAGCTCCCCCTTCTGGTCTCCCAACTCTATTTAATTGAGGTTTCTGTTTTATTATTTTACACGGTCTACTTGAAATTCAATGAATAATCATAGAACTATTACCCTCGAAGCAATAATGCTTGTTTACTTGTTGGTATAAGAAAGTGTTGTATTTTTTATTATGTATGTGTCATATGAAATCTCAATATTTAACGCACATTTTAGCATCAACAACCTTGTCGTAATTAATTCAACTGGTAGAAAAACCTTGCATCAGTTATAGAACAAGAAAACCAAACGGTAGTTATAGCGGAAACATTTTGAAAATACAAAGCAGAATCTCAAAAAATTTGCCTAAAACCCTTAGTGCTGATAAGAAGAATTCTGAAAGTCTGGCATATAAAGTTAAGGACTTTGTAAAATTATTTTCTGTATAACAGATATATCCAGTAATAATTACTTTTAAGTTCTCATTCTTACAAAAGTTGCCAAAAATATTAACTAGAATCAACTTTAAAAGAATGTATGTGGGATCTAACAAACAAAAATAAAAATATCTTAAAATTTTTATTGACGGAAATAAAAGGAGAATTGAGTCAATGGAGAGGCAAAACATGTTCTTAACTGGTAAATTTAAATACTTAAAACTTTTTTCCCAGGTTAATTTTTAATAGAAATCCTGAGGTTTATTTTTTCCCCTGAAATTTGGCAAAAGTAGAATAATAAAATGGCATAAATACCCAAGAAAGTTTTGAAAAAGAAGAGCAAATACAAGCTGTAAAATCATACAATTAAGTAAACTATAATTTTATACAATTATAAGAATTAAAATAATACCCTTCTAGAACAAAAATCATCAGATGGGTCAATGGATTAGAATAAAAGAGCATAGAAACAATTTCTATGTACACAGGTTTTTCACCTGATTAAGAAGTCATCTCAGATTACTGGGTGTGAGGGAAGTAAAGGCTGCCAGCTCAACTAATTAACCAAGTAGAAAAAACTAAAACTTCATTATGTTAAGAAATAGTTCTACTGACTTCCCTGGTGGTCCAGTGGTTAAGACTCCACACTCCCAATGTAGTGGGCCCGGGTCCAATCCCTGGTTAAGGAACTAGATCCCACATGCTGCAACTAAGACCCAGTGCAGCCAAATAAATAAATAAATATGTTTTTTTAAAAAAGAAAAGATTCTAGAGCTTCCCTGGTGGCACAGTGGTGAAGAATCCGCCTACCAACACAGGGAACATGGGTTTGAGCCCTGGTCCGGGAAGATCCCACGTGCCGCGGAGCAACTAAGCTCGTGCGCCACAACTAGTGAGCCTGCGCTCTAGAGCCCACGAGCCGCAACTACTGAGCCCGCGTGTCACAGCTACTGAAGCCTGCACACCTAGAGCCCGTGCTCCGCAACAAGAGAAGCCACCGCAATGAGAAGCCTGCGCACCACATCGAAGATCAGCCCCCTCTCGCCGCAAATAGAGAAAGCCGGCGTGCAGCAATGAAGACCAAACGCAGCTAAAAACAAATAAACAAAATAAAATAAATAATTAAAAAATATATTCTAGATAGATTGAAAAGTTATACATGAAAATGAAAATGTAGAAGAACATTTATTTATGTTATTTATTTTTTTAAATAAATAAATTTAGTTTTTATTTTTGGCTGTGTTGGGTCTTCGTTGCTGTGCGCGGGCTTTCTCTAGTCGCGTCAAGCAGGCTTCTCATTGCAGTGGCTTCTCTTGTTGCAGGGCACGGGCTCTAGGCGCACAGGCGTCAGTAGTTGTGGCTCGCAGGCTCAGTAGTTGTGGCTCACAGGCTCTAGAGCGGAGGCTCAATAGTTGTAGCACACAGGCTTAGTTGCTCCTTGGCACGTGGGATCTTCCCGGACCAGGGCTTGAACCCGTGTGCCCTGCATTGGCAGGCAGATTCTTAACCACTGCGCCACCAGGGAAGCCCTATTTATGTTATTTTAGAACAAAGATTTTTCTTAGCAAAAGGCAATGGATGAGATTTGACCACGTGGAAATAAAAATGGGCACGTCGAAAACTGGGAAAGAAAATGTAAAAAATATATGCAATTAGTATGGCAGTTGATATACTTTTACAATGAGGTTACTCAAATAAAAAAGACAATACTCGGGCTTCCCTGGTGGCGCAGTGGTTGAGAGTCCGCCTGCCGATGCAGCGGACACGGGTTCGTGCCCCGGTCCGGGAAGATACCCCATGCCGCAGAGCGGCTGGGCCGGTGAGCCATGGCCGCTGAGCCTGTGCGTCCGGAGCCTGTGCTCTGCAACGGGAGAGGCCACAACAGTGAGAGGCCCATGCACCGCAAAAAAAAAAAAAAGACAATACTCAATACTCAAAAAATGTAGAAAAAAGATTTCACATATCGCAAGTTGCTAATAAACATAATAAATTATTCAACCTCAGTACTCAGTGAACAATCCAAATTAAAACAAAAATTAGATACTTATCTTTCTCCTATCAAGTGATTTTAGAATTGGTAACAATGGCGCCTTGACAAAAGCACTCATACAATACTGCTGACAGAGAAATTGATACAGACTTGCAGGAAATACATGGCCAAACCTATCAACAGATTAAAATCAGTTCATACCCTTTTATTCAATGATTTTAGTTTGAAGAATTAAAGCTACGTATAGTCAAATATATGGAAAGGATATACATATCAAGTTCATTACAGCATAGTTTATAACAGTGAGGGTAAATTAACTAATGGTCAGCAATAATAAAATGGCTAAATGAATCATGGTCCCTCCAGATGACTATCATGAAACTGCTAACAATTTTTAAAGAACATGTGATGTGGTTGCATGATCATAATATAATATGTGAAAGTCAAGATACAGAATTGGATATAGAGCTTAATTACATATACATTATAATTCTATTTATATAGAATTCTATCTATATATTTACCCAAAATATTTATCACAGTACAATTATTAAACTTTTATTATACTTTTCTATAATTTCCAAATCCTCTAATGAATTACTTTATAGCAAGTAGGCAAAATTTCTCACCACTACTTAGATGTGCAAAAATCAAAACAAATTTTCTATTCATTCCTTTATCTGTTTGCTTCTTTCTTTATTATCACATCTTCTTCCGTACAAGCTCCCTTCCTACAGGATAGTTGAGGAACTTAACTTTGTCAGTGGACAATATCTCAGTGTCTTCTTTTTCCAACGATTTCCTGGGAATTCCCTGGTGGTCCAGTGGTTAAGACTCAGTGCTTCCACTGCAGGGGGTGCAGGTTTGATCCCTGGTTGGGGAGCTAAGGTCCCGCATGCCAGCGCAGCGTGGCCTAAATAAATAAATAAATGATTTCCTTTCAGTTCGTAGTGATTGCCTTCAGGTTAATGTTCAAGTTTTCAGAGTTAAGCCTTCCATCTTTGTCTTTCCTAAGGTGAGTCTTGATGTATGGGCAAGGGGGGTCTTGTGCCCTCGGGAGGACGGAGGACCCTGGTATCTTTAGTCTATTGTGGTGCTGTAGGGTCTTGCTCTCTCTGTAGATGATAGTCAGTCTCTGGAGGATGGTGGCCCCGCCCAAGCATCTCATCTCATGCTGCTGGCATCTGTTGTCTGCCGCTGATAAACAGGGGGCCTGTTTTCTCTCAGCTGGTTGGAGCCCCGCTCCTGATTTCTTCCCTCAGAAGTGTTATATAACCTTGAGGTCTGCTTTAGGTTGCCATTTGACACCTATTCCTTAGCAATAACATCTCACCCTCCTCCTTACTATAGGGATGCATGCCCCGCTCCTAAGATAGTATTATCAGCTACTTTCCACATCCCTTCACAGAGCAGATGGGAGTTTCCAGATGATTTCCATGCTATGTGGGAGCCAGGAAAGTCTCTGAGGAGATCCGTTCAGGTCCTCTCTTTGCCAAACTTTGTCTTAGCACTTATTTTACTACTTGTAAGTGTGGGGTCCACCAGGAGAGGTGGTCTAATCCCAAAGTCCCCAAAGGGCAGGTGGAATTCAGAAAAATAGAGAACAATTTTTAATAAGAGTATATAAACTGCATAGCATTTTATAAATATAAAATATGTCTAGTATTTTCATAGTGAGATGCTGTTAATTCTGTTTATGTTTAAACTGCACCGTAAGTTAATCTCTGTATAGACTTTCATCACAACAGTGTGTTTATTGGACTAGCTAAACTCAAAGGGCCCTGTCTAGGTACAGAATTCTATGAAGTCATGCATATTTCAGCAAGAGTGATCAACTTGTTCTGGTTTGCCTGGGACTTTACTGGTTTTAGCTCGGAAAGTCCTGCATCCTGGGAAAGCCCTGAGTCCCTGGCAGCCCGGGATGATTGGCCACCTTACTTTCAGCCTACATTTGACTATCCACTCCATAATTTAATAAAGCTTATTTCATGTTCTAAGTTTCAAAATAGGAATCTAGAATACTGGGGACACATCTCCATCAACGCATTCTCTAAAGTTTCAGGAGGATGTATCTCACTTTCCTGCCCATTGGCAGTAAGAAGGACAAAAGAGCCTTGGCCCTAAAGGGGAAAGATTTAACACTGCGTAACTGACCATCAGTTGGGGATAACTCAGAGTCTTCAAGGCTTGAGGGTCCACAACTGAAACTCAGATATTGGAGGTTAATGAATATATAATATTCACACATAAAGCTTTATTTTCAGCTTTCTTTTCCAGCTCTATTGAGGTATAATTGGTAAATAAAATTGTAATAAAGTGTATAATGTGATGACTCGATATATGTATACTACATAGAATACTTTTATAAAGATTTTAAACCTATTTTTATTGTACTATTTGATTCTTTTCAAAAGGACAGGTAGGAAAGTGAATTGTGAACTCTGTGTAGAGGCAATGTGGTATAGTGGAGTATATATCAGCGTTGGATGAAATATTCCTAGCTCTAATCGTAACCATGATATTTTCTGTGTGATATTTGAGAAGTCGCAATCTCTTGGAATGCAATTTGTCTCATCTATCAAGTGACTCTTATAACGTGTTGTGAAGAATTTCTGGGGAAACTAGAAATAATATATGTAAAGTGCTTCACTCAGTGCCTGGCACATACTATGTGCTCAATAAAAGTGGGTCCATTTGTTTGCAATGTTGCGTTCTTATTAAGGTTTTGGTGATTCTCCTCTTCCAAAGTCTACTCAAGGTAAGGTCTGTGTCTTCAGCATACTTTGGAAGGAAACTCAGCACCTACTCAAGTGCCAGCTATTCAGTAAATGTGGCATTTAAGATGTAGACCAGGATACTGACTTCCTTTTCAGAACTGTTAGCTATTTCTATGATGCAAGTGGTTATGGGAAATCAATATGGGCAAGCCTTTCAAAAGGAAGAATAGTGCACTCTTCAAAGACCATTATTATCAAGTCACCACAGTGGTTGGTGTGGCCCAACCCACTGGATAGGGATCTCTTTAGACCCAATGTCTTGGTAAAAAATAAAGCAGGGTTAGTATATAATAGTGGCACATCAAGAAAGCTCTTATTTGATATAGGATGCACTCCTGCGTGCTGACAGGAGTGGCTGGAAGCTGATGGACAGGCTAAATGGTATAAATGGCAGCAAGTCCATAGATCCAGGCCTCTCAACTGGTCAATAACCAGGTAAGTCGTGTGCCTTGGGGAGGAGCTAAGGGAAGAGGTATTGGGCACCTGTGTTCACTCACCTGTGTCTTCGATCTTGGTCGATCTAGGTCCTCTGCCTACTAGTTGGTTTTTGTATTAAACAGTATGCCAGGGTTTCTCTACTCTTAAAATCAGTGCCAAAATTTGGGATCTAGTTCAACCACAGAACTGTTAAGAAAAAAGCTGTCAAAGGGTCAATAGTTTCTACCCCTCACACCCCCCTCCAAAATACTAACAAGAAAATAAAGAGCAAGTTAGTATCCTTAGCTCTCAAGATAATAAATTATTGCAGTAATTCACTCTCTAAGGAATCTCATGATATTTCTAAAATATTTTAATTGCAAGGTCATCATAATATTTTCAGAAACGTATAAGGAACTCTGAGGAGGGCATTTTCCCAAACTTCTCACTACTCAGAATATAAAAATATGCAAAAGGAAAAAGAATGATTCTTGAAATCACAGCTCGAGACTTTATTTTATTACATAATTTAGGAGAGCAACATGGTCGACTCAGTCTGGGCAAGCTTTCAGAATTCTGATATGAGGAACCTCTCAGAGCCCCTTCCCCTTCAAGACCTCCAGTCTGTGTGTTCAGATTGGGCCACTGGGCAGCAGACAGCGTTTTAGAAGGCAATCAAGGAAAGTGGCTATTAAAAGCTCACAGGCTTGCTGGAGGGAGAAAAATGACTTTTGCTAAAAGCTAAATCTCTAAATATCCCTGAATCTATTTCCCTCTTGACCTCTGTGTGTGGCTCTGTGTATACATATTCACACTTTTCCCCTGATGTGTTGGGGGTTTTTGGTAATAATCTTTACACACATGTAAATTGAACACTTCATGAGGACTTAAATGGCTGAGTTAAACAAGAAATCACCTGAGAAATTTTGGAGCCCTGCCATTCCTTGGGATTTCATCAGTGGGGGAATCACTTGCAGGACAGAAGCCAACCTCCTAATTGTTTTCTTTAATTAGACCATCCCGATCACTACGCTGGCCTGGAGACCCTGTTTCTCTGCTTCCCCTCACCTGGATAGGATGGCTTTTGTGGGAGCCTCGTTCTCCAGAACCTTTGTAATTTTGGACCATGGAACTGATACAGGGATTAGCTGCTGTTTTCATACCATTTAGCTTTTTTGTTTGTTTGTTTGTTTTTGTTTTCCTGTTTGTTTTTGCGGTACGCGGGCCTCTCACTGTCGTGGCCTCTCCCGTTGCGGAGCACAGGTTCCGGACACGCAGGCTCAGCGGCCATGGCTCACGGGCCCAGCCGCTCCGCGGCATGTGGGATCTTCCCGGACCGGGGCACGAACCCGTGTCCCCTGCATCGGCAGGCGGACTCTCAACCACTGCGCCACCAGGGAAGCCCCCATTTAGCTTTTATTTGAGCATTTTCAAGAACACTTATCAGGTAGTTTTTCATTTTGCCTTTTGCTCCGCTCCACGATATTTGAGAACTGATCTTTTCCATTCTGCAGTCCAGTAGGTTATTAAGTTCCTGTGCATCTGTAAAAAGCTCGCCTTTCAGTGGGGGTGAATTTTTGATATTTTCTGAGCCCTAAGGCAGTGAGCCTTAGCGATGATTTCGCCTCTCTGCCACTTGGCAGACAAGAAAGAAAAGTGTTCAACTGTCAATTTATCCTAACCCGGAAACGACCATGGAAAACAGCATTTTTTGCGGCACATTAGAATCATGCATAGAGCTGCTCTGATAGAGCGAATCCTCTGGAAGTCATCTGGTTATAACGGGTCCCAAATGTTCAGGGACTGCAATGCCTTCCTTCCTCTCATGTCAGGGGTTGCATTACAGGTGGGAGGTGAGTCTGACTTCTCGGAGCACCAGTAAGAGGTGTAAAGGAACAGTGGGAAAACTTGCAACTTGGCTTAGCCAGATGTGATGAGTTCTTTTTATCACCATTTTTAAATAGTGGCTCAATAATCAACCAAATGTAAACTAATTGCATTTCAATATTGGAAAGGGAGCAATGGGAGAATGAAGCCAAATCCTTGAGCAGGCTGTTAATGGGATTAGGAAGTCCGAGAGCCTGATAAACTCTACCGGCTTCTCTGTGATGGAAGCACAGGTTTGAATCGCAGGCCAGCGAAGGCTGGGTAGCTGTGTGAAGGAGGTTTTCTCTACTAGTCTGCCCCACATATTTCCATAGAAACTGGGGTTTTGCCCTCTCACTTGGGTGCTTATTCTCTGAGTGCCCTAGGACGGGGGCCTTAGACCCTGAATCTTATCTTCATAAGACATCAGACTCAGAAGATCCCTTTCCCACCACCTAGCCCAATCCCTGCATCTTGCAGAAGTTACAAGATTTGCCCACACAACAGAGCAAGGTGAGGGCAGGGTTAGGGCTGTGATAAGGGGCTTTTACCCATAGATCCAGCATCACGTTGGATCTGTTTTGTTTTCTCATTTTCCCTTCTCCCCTGTAATCCTAGCTCTGACCACCAGTTACTTCTGTAATTTTGCACAAGCCAGGAGTGATGAGTGGGTGAAGGGCTGTGAGTGTGTGGGATCCTTATCCACCATCCACTTGCACAGGTCCTGCAAGCAGTGACCCCAGCATCAGCAGCATTCTCCGGAGTAGTGAACTTCAGTGACTGTTTTACTACCCAACCTCATTACTTATTTACACCAGGAGCTGACATTCCTTAGCTCGTAAATTATGCTCCTTGTAAATCTGGATGGCTTACTACTATGGTGGTGTGCAAAAGTGATTTCCCCAGAGGGCAGGCAGTAGAAGGAAAGTTAACTCCTCCTTCACCAGGGAAGATAGATGAGGCTTTTAACTATCTATGGGACCACTGTCCTGGAAGTCAATCATCATTCAAGTGTTTCTCCTGCCAGAGGACAGAACAGCTCTGGAGTCAGCATAGGGAGGGTCCCATGCCCAAAGATACAAAACAGCTGGAGAAGAGCCTGTGTTTCTTGAGACCTCAAGAAGCCAGGTATTGTGCTAAAAACTTTAAATATATTATTGTATTCTAAAATCTTCACTATAACCTAAAAGGTGGATGTTTTTATAATCACCATTTTGCAGTTGAGAAAAATTAGGCTCAAAAAAGTCAATCCTCTTGTTTAAGATCTCTCAGAAACAGAAGAGCTGACACTGAAATGGGTTATTTGACCCCAAACTCTGCGTGTGTGACCATCACAATCTGCCCTGAGAAATCGCTGCTTCAGGGCTCTGGTTTCACAACTAAAGATATGCAAATCCAGGAAGATAGTGTAGTGATAACTGGTACCAACCTGTGAGTACCGAGACCTGCCTTCCAGTCCTAGGTTGCCCCACACTGGCTGTCAATCTTGGGTAAGTTGTCTATTCCCTGTGGTCTTTTGCCTTCTCATCTGTCAAACAAAAGTGTTGGATCACTTGACTTCTAGGATCTCTTCCAGTTCTAACTTTCTGGAGTTAATCTGTAACCAAGCCAAGGGCAGAGGACAGATCACCAGACTCAGTTCAATGTTGACGCCACAGCATGAGACGGACCCCTTATACAGAACAACTTAGAAAGCGTGGATCTTAGACTGCATTATGAAAGGACTTTTAAAGAGCGTTTGATTAAATTTACATTACTTTTTCTTAGTATATGATACTTATTGAATAAAATGACCCTCAAAAGTAAATTTTAAAAAAAAAAGAATCATCTATGATTCAACCACTCTTTGAATATATCACACTTAATAGTTTGGTGAATATACTTCCAGGCCACCCCTTTTGTTGGTACTCATATAGGCAGGTTTTTTAAAACAACAATTATATGATATAATATAATCTGCTTTTGGTTCTGAATATACGGTACAGTTTTTCCTGTTAATATTCCAAAATATAAAATGTAGTCACTATAGCTGCATAGCATTTCAGCGAGTGAATGCAAAGTAACTGATGTAGCTTCTGCTTTGTCGTTTCCATTTTTTAATACTGTTTCAATTTTTTTGCTATCATGAGTAACTTGACAGGTACGCTTAAAGCTAAATAAGTATTTATACATACATACTGTCTTCACTGGGATAAAAGAATGGGAAAGAAATGGTACATTAAAGACTATGTGGTTTTTATGGGACTTCCCCAGTGGCGCAGTGGTTGAGAATCCCCCTTCCAATGCAGGGGTCACGGGTTCGAGCCCTGGTCCGGGGAGATCCCACATGCCGCGGAGCAACTAAGCCCGTGCGCCACAACTACTGAGCCTGCGCTCCACAGCCTGTGAGCCACAACTACTGAGCCAGCGTGCCACAACTACTGAAGCCTGTGAGCCTAGAGCCCGTGCTCCGCAACGAGAGAAGCCACCGCAATGAGAAGTCCGCGCACCACAACGAAGAGTAGCCCCCGCTCACTACAACTAGAGAAAGCCCGCGCACAGCAACGAAGACCCAACGCAGCCCAAAATAAATTAATTAATTAAAAAAAAATAAAGACTATGCAGTTTTTTAAAAGATTTTAGATACATACTATTAAAACCTCTGCAGAAAGGTTTGTTTCCATCTTCATGGTAGAATAGGAGAGTGCCTGTTTTCCCAAACCCTCATCACCACTAGGTTATTATTTTAACATGACCTGCCAAACCATTGTTGACTTGTCAGTGTGCCTTCAAGGCAGGAACACATGATGGCCAGAGCATAGCCAGACTACCTGGGTAGAACCGGGGCTCTGCCACTTGCTACTGTGTGACCTTTGGCAACTGACTTAACCTCTCTGTATCTGTAAAATGGAGCCCATAATAGGATTTACCCTTAGGGTTGCATGCTATATGAAGTGATATATATATAAAGGAAGTAGAATAGTGCCCGCATATAATTCAGATATTTTAATTAAATATTATCATTATTCTTTAATTACAAATGAATTTGAACACTTTAATATGCCTGTGAACCATTTGTGGCTCTTTTCTCTACTGCTGAGTCCAATATTCAGCCCATTCCAAGGATTCCTCTTTTTATTTCTTACTTTATAAGAAGTTTTTATGTGTTAGACATATTATTCCTTTGCCTCTCACATATTACAAATCATCAATATATTTCCCAATGAGCACACAGAGGTCCAGGTGGCTTATAACCTTGTCTATGGTCCCATCCAGGTCCCTTCATTTTTCATTCATTCATTCATTCATTCACTCTAACAAAGCTTTGGTTTGGTTTGCTTGTGTTTTTTACTCTTGGTGAATTATCCTTTCATTCCTCTTTTTTCTTCATGTTCCATCCAAATCTGATGTAAATAAATAAAATTATACTTTATGAACACAGGTTTCTGGTGAAAAACAGTTTCAAGAAAATTATAAGATCAACCAATCCAGATGTTTACCTCTATTTGTCTTGCACGATTTAATTCACATCTTCGGAAACCTAACTCTACCTCTCTGCTCTCCACTTGAGGGAAGTGGAATTCTAAGATGGGTCCCAAGATTTCCCCGATTTACATATGCTGTATAATCCCTTTCCCTTGAGGGTGGCAAGACCTCTGAGTATGGTGGGATTTCTCTCCTATGATTAGGTTATACTACACGGCAAAGGTGAAGAGATTCTGCAGATGTAATTAAGATCCAAAATCAGATGAGTTCAGGTTAATCAAAAGGAAGATTATCTTACATGGACCTGACAATCAGCAGAGGATCTTGAAAAGGGACTGCGGGGCTTCCCTGGTGGCGCAGTGGCTGAGAGTCCGCCTGCCGATGCAGGGAGGGGACACGGGTTCGTGCCCCGGTCCGGGAAGATCCCACATGCCGCGGAGCGGCTGGGCCCATGAGCCATGGCCGCTGAGCCTGCGCATCCGGAGCCTGTGCTCTGCAACGGGAGAGGCCACAACAGTGAGAGGCCCGCGTACCGCAAAAAAAAAAAAAAAAAGGGACTGGGCCATCCTGAAGAATGATCCTCCTGCGGAAGTAACCTGCCATATTGTGAGAGGCCCTCATGGCAGGGAGTTGGGGGACCCTCCAGGAGGCCAGAGCAGTCCCTGCTAACAGCCAGCAAGAAAGCAAAGACTTTAGTCCTACAACCGCAAGGGACTGAATTCTGCCACCAACCACCAAGCTTGGAAGAGACCCCTGAGCTTTAGAAAGGAAGCTTGACCAGCACCTTGACTGCATCCTTGTGAGACCCTGAGCTGAGGACTCAGTTAAGACATGTAGGAACTACTGACCCATGGAAATAATAATAATAAACGTATGTTTTTAAGCCACTACATTTGAGGTAATTTGTTACACGGCAATAGAAACACGTACACTATCCCACCCTGCGGCCCCCTCCACATGGGGTACTTGTCTCTTTTCTGTGCTCTCACACACCTCAGGCATACCTTGATAATGCACTTAGCTCGGCTTATTGAAACTGTTGGTCTCCCTCAGCCAACTGTGGGTTCCATGACAGTAGACACCCCCTTCTAAAGGTTTCCTTCATCTTTCTGTCCTTGGAGCCCAACAGGCCTTTGGAGGATGCTGAATTAGATCCCCAGTGTCGGATGAGAATTAGCTGGGCTAGGACCATAAGCTAGCTGAGGCTCTCTGGTCAGCAGCATCTTTTATATAAAGTTATAAAAGCTGTTAAGCATTCACGTGATTCTAAACTTGGCAACTCTACAGTAGCGGTGGCTAGTTTTCAAATTTTTAACCATATATAAAGAGCACGTGACCTCTAGCACCTTCTACCAACTCGCTGTGTGATCTTGGGCATGCCACCTGACCTCTCTGATCCACACCTTCCTCATCTGCAAATGAAGTATCTGGACTCACTGGGTGATGTGTGGCCATTTAAGTTCCCGCAAGTTGTACTTCTATGAGATTTCAGACTAGAGAACATGTTTATTTGAAAGAGAAGAGGAAAAAGTACCAAGAAAAGGAGTTAACACTATATTCACTAGATTTAACCATCTGTGTCGTATACTTAAGAGTCGTTTCTTACTCAATGAAGAAGAAAAGTAACAAAAGAAAACCCAAAACAATTATGAAAATAATATCAAAATAGCTTTCACCCAGTAGGACTGCATTTATAAGAACATCTTAGTTCTTTTATTAATGGGGTTAAAACATTCTTCATTCTGTTCTGCATTAGCTGGCGTTTCAGATATAGCAAAAACTGCAGAAGAATTCCGAGTCTTAAAGGAAAGGATAAGAAATTACTAGTAGAGTGCCGGTCATGGTTACAGAAGGTATGGCTCTGCTGGGTTTATCCGGAGTCTCTCCCATGTAGCTGATTTCTGTACGAAAATAAAAGTAATCAGCCTCAGCGCATGAAACTATTAGCCACTGCTTCAAAGTGCTGCGTTTCAAAAAGGTCACAGAGGCCTGGCCCAGTAGCAACAGGAATTTTGCAAGTGATGTGTGTCACATTTGCATATGATAATTAGTTTCTCTATAAATACAATTTGTTCTGGAGATTCACATTTTGTGTCCTCATTAGACAGCAAACATTTCCATATTAAACCCACAAAGCTGCCAGAGTTGGCTCTGCTTGCATTGCATGAGAGCATTAATACCTCTATTTATACTGATGCCAATTAGTAATACTAAATCTTAGCAGAATAAAAGAGATCACTAATGCTATTAATATAAATAGTAATAATAATGCAGAGAAGCTTTCGCAAACCTTGTTAACTTCAAAGATCATTAGCGGTAAAGTACCGCTGGGTTGTAATCGGCTGTGTTCTTGGGCACAAAGTATCAGCACGTCTAGAACACTTCGCTCTTTATACGGAGGCTGCTCCTGGCTTACTGCAAAGAAGAGCCTGCAATTTAAAAAATTCTTCCCTTTCGCTAAATGCATTTCGCCTAACAAGGATATCGGATGTGCTCCAGCCAGAGAAATATCTATTTGCTGAACTTGTCCAGCTCAGGGCAACACAGTTTACGCTGTGAGGGATTTCGTATGAAATCTTGGTATGAGAGATTCCTGAGGCTAACTTCTTGAAGGCAGTGAGGTGAGGCATTTTATGGTCCCGTGACAGGTTTTTATAAAGCAGCATGCCCCAGAATATGCATGGGAAGATTTAGATTTCATTGAAACAGAGTGAGAAGTTCTCTGTCCAGGGGAGCATCGAGGGGTGCAGAAGATGCTGACCGACACATGAGATGTGGGACCGTGTTCATTACCTCCCTTGTTTTATTGCCTTGGTAACGAGTGGAGGCTGCTTCAGAGAAAGAGCACGTTGAAAATTGCTAGTTTTGTGGCTGAAGGGGCTACACTGATGTGAAGACTTACCTCTAGTTCAGTGACAGGGAATGGATATCCTGTACTCTCCGTTGATAAGAACAGTTCCTGCAGAAATCAACTAACTTCACTTCCCTGCATAAGTTTTTGCTTGACATGCTGTATATGCTTAGATTCAGCAATTTTTTAAAAAATGCATTGGTTAAGGCAAACATACTTAACTGAAATGTAAATACTTTACTATTGAAGTTTGAGCTGTGATTCAAGGAAATGGTACTAAAATGCAGAATTTTATCTCATTACAGAAGTCAGGCTTAAAAGTTAGGTGGGGCATCCCCGGTGGCGCAGTGGTTGAGAGTCCGCCTGCCGATGCAGGGGACACGGGTTCGTGCCCCGGCCCCGGAAGATCCCACATGCCGCGGAGCGGCTGGGCCCTTGAGCCATGGCCGCTGAGCCTGTGCGTCCGGAGCCTGTGCTC
>NW_006792928.1:41373-42903 GCF_000442215.2 Lipotes vexillifer | reverse complement strand
AAAAAAAAAAAAAAAAAAAAAAAAAAAAAAGTTAGGTAAAAGTAGCTTTGTTTCACAGCTCTGCCATGACTAGCTGTGTAATTTAGGATAAGATAGCTTCTCTGTCTTAATTTTCTCATCTATAAAATGGGAATAAGAATTGTACCTACCAGACAAGATTATTGTGAGGATTAATGAGTTACCCCAGTGTTAATGCAGTGCCTGCCTCATGAGACAGACTCAATAGATAGAAGCTGTTGTTATCATTATGACTTATAATCATGTTTCCTGCTGCTGGGGGAATAACAGCAGTTAAACAGCACGTCTCTTAGCAGATTTACAAGAACTACGGTGCCCCTCAAGTGCTACCCAGATGTGCCAGATGCAGACTCCTCTGCTCTCAGCTGTCACCCCCAGCCACCATTTCCCCTTCCTACTCTAGCTGTTCCTGAACCATCGCCTGCCCCCGTGACGCTGCTTCCCCCACCACCTCCCCATCCTCGGTCCTGTACTGAAGCCGAGTTCATAACGTTGTCTTTTCTCCTCCAACGTGATAGGATGCCCTCCCCCACTTCTCCACTTAGGTGGTACATAACATCACCCCAGTTTAAAAACTGTGTGTCTCAACCTTGTGTTTTCAAGGTTGACCAAAGATTCTGGGCCTTTGACGCCCAATATTCGCTCTCCCCACGTTTGGCACTTAGCTCTGTTACCCGAAAGACTGGGTTCGCCTCCTGGTGGGCATCAAGCCAAAAGACACACGGGAGAAGGAAGGATTTATTACTTGCAGCGAGTCAGGAGAACACCGGGGATCTTTCTGAAAGCAGCATCTCCCCAACAGCAAAACTGGGGAGGTTTTAAGCTAAGGGTATATGCATATTCATGAAGGGGCTCGGCCAGTGTATGCATATTCATGAAGGGGCTCGGCCAGTGTATGCATATTCATGAAGGGGCTTGAGCAGAGGAGAATTCAGCATAGAATTGAGACAAAGGTCGACAGAGTCCAGGCTCTAGTTGACTGAGGTCAGGAGGGTCAGAAAATGTCAACATCATCATTCCATCCTCCACCTGGGTGGGGGGGGCCTTTGTTCCTGCAGAACTCAAAGACATGTATCAGATTGTTACGTCCACCCCTTGAGAGGAACCAGGACTCTAATTTATCGCTGAACTATTATTTCTTGATTGCTTTTCCTTTGTTCCTGCATTCCCTCACTTCCCTTAAGATCATTAATTACTGAGACCCGTTCAAGGCAAGCTAGTGGCCAGGCTTAGATCACAAAATGGCTTGGGCCAAAAAAATGGCTTCTCTTTTGTCAAGAAAGCCTTGCCTGGTTCTTTTTCTTTGGGGACCCCCTCCCCCAGTTGCTTACTGTTGCTGGAGGAAAGAAAGCTGATCCACAGAATGAACTGAGCCTATGCCCCTAACATTCCTCCTCCATCTTGCTGACTGATGGCTCTGGAAGGATGCCTTGTCCTTGGTTATATAGTCGGTTTCCTTATGAAGCTCTTTAGTCCTTCCCATAAACAGACACCCAGCAGGGCCATTCCTGC
>NW_006792928.1:25780-41363 GCF_000442215.2 Lipotes vexillifer | reverse complement strand
CTGCTGTTCACGTGTGAGTCCTCAAGGTGAATACATGCCAGACTCCCAAGCTGGAGTGTCTGCTGTATGTTTCTAAGTGTAGAAAGGAAGAAGGGACATTTCACATACAGGAGAGAAAGTTTGGGAGGGACGTGTTACGTGTCTCAAGATACCTGAAGGATTGCCCAATGGAAAGAAAGATTAATTTGCTTCTGACAACCAAGACAACGGGTGGAGGCTAGAGAAAAAAAGAGATATTAGCCAAATTCAGGCAAAAGCATTCTAACAGAGCTTCCCATGGAACGTGCTCTGGGAGAAGTGAGCTCGCTGTTTCTAGAGGTATTCAAGCAGAGTCTGAAGGGTAACTGGCAGGGTGGCCAATAATGGGGATCCCTGCATCAGTCAGACAAGATGGCCTTGAACAGTGGTGGCTCTCCATTTCTCTGTAAGAGGATCTTTAGGCAAAAGTCCAGTTTGAAAGGTGTATTGGAGAGTGAGTGAAGCTTTCATAATTGTCTGGAAGCCATGTTTCGCATCCTGCTTTCCATAAAATTAAGAAGCATCAATTATCCTTATCCAAGTGTTACTGACCAGGGTTCTTGGACATTTTAATCAATAGAAATTGATAAGAGACCAGACAAGAAATTCAGGCAAGGCTTTACTGGGGTTCCTGCTGCAGCAGGTGGGAGCGAAAACAAGTAACAGGTGCCCTTGCTCGCTCCCTGAGGGGGAGATGAGCTGGTCCTTTAAATGGGGTGAAGGTAGAGGTGGGTCCAGGGGTGGGACCGACAGATGGCTTAGGTGGATTGCCTACCCCTTGATGGTGCTTTGTGCAGGGGGCATGTGCAGTACCCTGCTTCTGCTCCCTGCTCCTTAGAAGTAGCAGTTGGGTTTTTGGTCTCTTGGGATCTTGTTCACAATTTGCCCCAACTGCGCATGCGTGTGGTTATTTTTAGTCCCTTATAGTTTCTTTGTATTCTGTTCCTCGAGGAGGGGGTGGCGTTTGCCCAGGTGCAAGCACTGCAGTAAAGGGTCCCAGGTCCCAGGTCCCAGCTTGCCTCAGAAATATGAATTGATAGCTGAAGGTGATTATTTATTCATTCTACAAACACTAGTTAAGCACTTATTATGGGGCACGCTCCTTTCCAGGTTTGGGGGTAGACTGGTGAGCAAGACAAAATTCCTAGAGCTTGCCTTCTAGTTGGAGGCAGGGAAGGACCTGTAGAGATAAGAAAAGGCAGATAAAGCGGATGTGTGTTCAGTGTCTCCATCACCTTCTTTTTGCGACTTCCTCTAGCGTCTTTTTCCCCCCATGAGTTTCCCTGAGACACTATTCTGTGGCACCACGATAACCAGATTAAAGGGGGAACAGTTGATAGATGATAAATCTCTGATCCTAAGAGATGTGACAAGTGGCTTCCTTCCCCTAGCTGTTTTTCTCCCTTCACTCAATATGAGAAGCATAACAACTCTCTCATTCGTATAGTAGATGCTCAATAAAGACCCAATAAAAGAGCACAGACTATGTCACCAAGGACCATCCTATAAATCCTCTGCATTACTGAAGAGAAAAGGGATACAAAATCATCTTTCTGGGTCAGATGTGGCAGAGAAGGCGGGGCTGGTCCCTTTCAATCCCTGTGCCTGTGAATGTCTGTCACTTTCCAAGGACCAAGCTTTGAATTTCCCCTGGACTCTCTCAGGGCACTGGATCTTCCGGACCCCCACTGTTTCCATCACAGAATGGATACTTGGAAGTGAAACAGGCCTGTTAAAAAACGCTTCTTTATGCAATGAAGGATGTAAGGAAACTGGAGGAAGTTCAAAGAAGAATAACAGGAATGATTAAGGGGCTGAGAGCATGATTTATGCTGAACGGTTAAAAGGATTAAACATGCAGAACTTGGCCAGTGCTACATACTTAGCTATATTAAACACAAAGTTAAGTGCCAAAGCGCTCAGCTCCCATGCAAAATACAAATTTGCATATAATTTGACACCTAGTTCTACACGCAGTTCAGCAGAGCCTCACTGAGGCGGCCTCCACACTCTGCCAAAACCACCAGTCTTTCGGGTCAGTTAAAAGCACAGCCTGGTCACGTCGGGAAAAACTTGCTATTTGACCTAATCAGATAGACAGTTGAATCACAGAATGCCCACCCAGGGCCACACCCACATGTGCTGCAACCAAAAAGTGTATAAAATCACATAGCTCGTAATCATTTAACCAAGAGTCACGGACTAAAATCCCTACATGGGGCAAACAGGTAGCCAAACGAGAGGAGTGAGGCAAGCTTGGAGAGAGCGTGGCCCACGGAAAGGGAGCAGCACCGATGGGTTCCAGCTCATTGTTGCCAGAGGGAATTGGGGCTAGTTGTGGCTGCCAGATCTTCTTGTCCCTAAGATGAAGCCAGTCGTTCAGGATGCTTTCACCGGCAAATAATGAAAAAAAGGCTCAAAGAGGAGGAGCTGGTGAGGTTAGAACCCCAGAGTTGGGTACCTTCAGTGTAGAAAGAAGGAGTACGGCGCTAGAAGATGGAAGGGGAGTAGGGATGCATGTGAGGAGGAAACCAGGGGGCATTTGTGAGAGTTTAAAAATCCGGATTGTTATATTTAAAAATCTACTGACTTAAAAACAAAGGTAAACACTGCTAGAAAAGTCATTCTGTGGAAACTCGTTTGCCACCTCTCACCAGCCTAATTTCTGTTTCAGACTTAAAGAAACTGAGTTCCAGAGAAAGGGAAAGACACTCTCAAAGGCATAGGAAGTGGACCATCAGAACAAGTCAGACAGAGAAAGACAAATATCATATGACATCGTTTATATGTGGAATCTAAAAAAGTGGTACAAACGAACCTATTTACCAAACAGAAATAGAGTCACAGAGGTAAAAAAGAAACTCATGGTTACCAATGGGGAGAGTGCGGGGGAGGGATAAATTGGGAGATTGGGATTGACATACACACACTACTATATACAAAATAGATAACTAATAAGGACCTACTGTATAGCACAGAGAACTCTACTCAATACTCTGTAATGACCTATATGGAAAAAGAATCTAAAAAAGAGTGGATATATGTATATGTATAACTGATTCACTTTGCTGTACAGCAGAGACTAACAAAACATTGTAAATCAACTATACTCCAATAAAAATTAATTTAAAAAAAAAGAACAAGAACTGAGTTGGTGCCATGGCCTGCGAGAGGATATTTAGGTTCTTTTCTGATTTCGTCGTCTGGGTCAGTTACTTCTGGACTCATAATGTCTAACTTTCCTAGCTCTGTCTATCTGTTAAATAAGGAGGCCGGATCACAGGGGTTTATGATAATCTCACAACTCTAAGCCCTGTACTGTATTAGGCCCCTCGTGAGGAAAATGGACCTGAGCATTTTGTAATTATAATCCCAACATATAAAGGCACAGATGTACATCAACATACATTCATACACAAGCTAAACTTTAATGGGGCATTAATGGATATGAAGGAAGGGTATTTTTTTTTTTTTTTTTTTTACGGTACGCGGGCCTCTCACTGTTGTGGCCTCTCTCGTTGCGGAGCACAGGCTCCGGACGCGCAGGCTCAGTGGCCATGGCTCACGGGCCCAGCCGCTCTGCGGCATGTGGGATCTTCCCGGACCGGGGCACGAACCCGTATCCCCTGCATCGGCAGGCGGACTCTCAACCATTGCACCACCAGGGAAGCCCTGGAAGGGTATTTTTTATAGGACTGTGTACATTTGTTGAGGTTGTGCACTGCACAGTTCTAGGGATGCCGTTGTGAACTGCACACTCCATGTGTAGGCACTAAAGGAGATCTCAGCCTGGCACTGTATGCCCTGAAACATCCAGAGGAGCTCTGGTGTTGGAATTCTGAGACATCGCAGCTCAAACAGGCTAAAACTCCTTTTGCCAAATCGCCAAGATTTCTTGTACGTGCTCCCTGCCCCACCTGCAGCCACGATGGCTTCTAGAGAGAGAGCGAATCAGAGAATTCTGGTGAATAAAAAAGGAAAATGGTTACAGTTTCAAAAGAGTGAAGTGCTCATTCTAACAGGTAGACACAACTTTGAGTTAAGAGAGCAGTTGTCATTTTCAGAAAAGGAGCATTTGGACTAAACACCCTGAAAAATTATGACAGTAAGAATTATGAGATTGGGGAAATATGTAATAAAGGAAGTGGTGGAAACTCCATCCCTGGAGCTGTTGAAAGTCAACAAGATAAAGAAAATCTATTATAGGAAAGAATCCTCCACTGATTCCCCTGGGCCTGAGGGATGATATAATGGGGTTCCTCCATCTCTAATTGCTATGGTTCTTAGACTATGTATTTTCCAGGATTTTATAATGTTGCTGTAAGACCAACACTTCACCCTCTCCAAAAGAGGGAAAACACAAACTCCAAACAAACCCTAAACTGGTTGCTCCAAGGAGCATAAACATTTTCCCAAATGGAAATTGTGCATCATAAAATTCTCCAGTGTGAATTTCATTATTCCCTGAAGATAGTCTACCAAGAGGAGAGACCTCACCATCGTTTTAATTCACTTATCTGGTTTTCTCTTTCTGGTTTATTTTAATTTCAGGAGAGAAAAAGTAATGGGACTGCAAATCTCACAGCGCTGTCTGAAAAAGGTCTACATTTTTTTCTCCTTCTGTCCATGGATATTTCGCCAAGAAGCCGGGGGGGTCTCTTGGTAATGAGTCAGTAAAAGGAGGACTAAGGCACAACCACGGGGAAATGGAGACCTCCCCACCTGCCATCTGAACGCAGGGGATGTGGATTTCTCTGAGGTTCAAGAACTGAAGAAATTGTTGGGTTCACTCAGTAAAGCGGGTTTAAGGAGTATGTGGGAATGAGTATTGGGTGTTGTGTGTGGAAGCTTTGGTGATTGTGTTTTTCATCTTTTCTCATAGTTACTATTGTGTTACCTATATTCAGGTATGGACTGAGAGATGGCAGAAGTCTGAGCCTATAACTGAAAGACCCAGGGCGCTCTTCTTTACGACACACAAAGTCTAAGGAATACCACAGTGGTCAGATACCCAGTTTCAATAGTCCAGAGTTCTCTCTCCATGGCAGCATTTCCAAGGGTGGCATAATCCAGAATCATGTCTAGAATATGATGGGAGAAACAGACATTTTCGTGAAATCTGGATGCAACACTAACTGTAACCTGCCTTGTGGTAAAAAAAAAAAAAAAAAAGATTTGCAGGGGGGGGGGGGGGGGGACCTGGTCTAATATTCATCTCAGTTGTCTGTATTGTAGAAAAGGGTTCACAGCCCAGATACCCTTCAATGGTTACCAGCCATGGTAAATGTTGGCCATGTATTAAAAAGCTATAATTAGAAGCCAATACTTTATAAACTTTTACATGTGCTCTATATGCATGGTAATTTATAAATTCCTGAGTCTTTATTTCTAGGAAATATTCCTTTAGAGACTTCCAGCTTTGTTCCATTTGATATGAAGGGGCAACCTGATTCTTGTTGAGGATGGCCACAGAGCGCCCCTAGTGGTCAGAAATTCCACAATGAAAGAGGTACATTTCCCAACTCCAGCGCCCGTGAATCTAGCACTAAAGGGGGTCGGGGTGGCAGTGGAGGGGTGTGGGGAGTGAACTGAGGAGGGACCAAACTTAATTTTTTGTTCGTTGATATTTTACTGCAAATACCTTTCCTTTCCTGCTTCATTTAGAATCTGAGCTGGTAGAAGATCAGAAACTTTCATGCATATCTTGCAATTTAAAATGGGGAAAAAACAAGCACTGCCATGAAAGACTGGTATTTTCAAAATTGGATGATTTTAAACTCAGTGTTGCCTAACCCTCAACTCTCTTTGCTCTCCCCACCTTCACTTCCCCTTTGGAAGTGTCTGGATCTTGTTTTTCCTCGGGATAATTTCTCCAGGCAACTTTGGAGGCTTTCCTTTCCAATTTCCAGTTCTGACTCCACTGCCTCCATCAATAAACATGTTTCTTTGCTTCTAGTCTAGGGCCAAAGTCTGTATGTTAAAGTGATGGTGTCACAAAATGCCTGGTGATGTCATGAAGCCCTGGGAGAGCCTGGCAAAAGCAGCCGTTTTCATTTTTATGTCCCTGGGAAATTATTGGTACCCAAAGGGCCATCACATCTTCTGTATATGCACCGGTTGTTGTAGAAATCGTGAGGTCCTAGTTCACTTCGGGCATTTACATGTTTGGCAAATTTCTATAAAATGCTGTGTAGAGAATATAGATATAAAGGGCTGAAGTTATTAAAATGGGGTGGGGTGAGCGAAAAACATGCCAATAAAAACAGACAGCGTGGGTTTTTAATCCTTTCCACAGGAATTCAGGCAAAAGGGAAATAAAATAATTCTATAGGGTCACTTGTAATTCAGCTTAAACTAAGCTCAGGAAACTGAATACTATTTCTCAGAAGGCTGATTTATGCACTTAAAGTAACTCAGTCCCAGGTGCCATAGGAAGTAATACAACTTCTAGCAATGGCCTAGCCTGCATGCTCAAACGAACTGCCTAAATCAATTTCTAACTTTTGTTTAAAACATTTCAGAGTCACTTCTACTGGGGCTCGAAGCCCTGGCTGGATTCTCTCTTTGCAGGGGCTGCTGCAGGAAGGAGAATCCAGATTCCCAGGTAGACTCCACGTTATAAACAAATCGTGGGGCAAAGTTTGTCTGCGAATCATTCCTTTGGAAACCTAAACACATTTTCTGTAAAGAAAAAGAGGTAGACACAGTTCGGCCGCTCCCTGGCTCTCATAACCCTCCGAATCCTGTCTAAACCACACGCGGGTCAAACCCCCTCTACTACATATAAACTAGAGAACAGTCACATAATCACAGAAAACTGGGGTTGAGGGTGCAGTGGGAGGGAATCAGATTTAATAAACTTTATTTTTCTTTTATCCCTTTTATCCCCCCTCCAGTTACACCTTAATCTGAGGACAATAAGAGATGGATGGAAATCGGGGGGACCCCCTGATTGAGGTATGTTAACATCTTCAAGGGTTTTAGAGACTAATGGCTCACTTTATTCATTATAACTAATTTTGCTTCACTATGCATAGATTATCTTTGCTGACAGAGAAAATAGCAAGAAAATGGCGCAGCAGAGAAAGGAAAAGGAAATCTCCAGCAATTTCTATGGGTCGGAGGCCCTTTTATGGTAGCTTGAATTATTGTTGCTAAGTCAAGATATCTTGGAACTAAGTGTTTTAAAGTCAGATTTACTTGGAATCATTGGGATTCATTTTGGTTTTGGGTTCCAAAGACATCATTCACCCAGCTCTTTATTAGGCATGCTAATAAAAAGTAAAATAAAAACATTTCTGGCAACCTACAATACTTTTCTCTCAAAGTGCCCCGAAGTGGTGGGGTACAGAGTGGAACTAATACATCCCAAATGTAGGGGGTCAGAGGGAGACAGAAGACAAACAAAGGGCCTGGTTACTTCACACAGTGGATAAGAAGCCCTTGATAACCAAGTTGACTGTATTTGGAATTTTCCTGTTTCCTTCTGGAAGCAGGCAGGGAGCTGAATGAAGAGCTTATCAAAGAAGTGTCAGAACCATTTAACAATGTTATTACAAGGATGTTGGTAAAGCGGATTGAAGATTTTGGCAGGTACAGATGGGATTATGTTTGCTGAATGTATTTTCTTGCTACTACATGTTAATCTGTACTTTTCTAGTATCAAGCTATTAAGGAGTTTAGATAAAGACCTATCAGAAACTCTCCATTCACACTTTCCTTCGTATACATTGTAAGGAATTCCACATCCCATCTGGGACATGGATGGAACGAAATGATTTCAGTTGAATGTTTGGGAGAAATCACTCTAAAGCAGGAATCATAGCAGGAGAAGTCTAGCTAAGAAAGAAGTCTCTGGAATATTCCATGTGGGGCTGCAGGATGGGGTGATGGATTGTTTCTAACGGGTTACACCCAATTTCACATGAGAAATCATTTGAAAGAGTCCCAGCTGGGCTTCACAGGCCCCTAATGAGAGTGAATGATGAGGTCAGAAATACATCCACATGAAAAAGTTTAATTCGGAGGGAGTGGGCTCTAAGAGGGTCTAGATAAATCAGTTTGGACTTTCAGAAGAAAAAATACCATTTCTAGGAGGTCTTAAATCTTGGCCCACTGACAAAAATGTTAAAATCTCCTCTTTCTTCATTTAAGCCAGAGCAATTTTCTAGTATATAAATAATTTAAACTCCAAAGATAAAAAGAAAACCCTTACATAAGAGTTACTAAAATGGTAATAGAAGAGAAGCAAATTTCTGCTCCATAAAAATAAAGTGGGTATAGCATCACAGCACTTGGAAAGCATGTCACACTGCACTTAGCACCAGGGAGGTTGCAGATGAAGTCGGATTTTTAAAGTATGCAGGTCAAGGGCAGAGCAAAGAGCACGTGGTCAAAACCAACATAAAGGAATGACGTGAAATTTGGTAAGAACAGAATCGAGAGGATGGCTCAGAGGGAGAGAAAAGTTATTGGAAAATGTGACAGCTGGGAATCAGTGATGAACAGATGACAGACAGCAAGGGAAGGGTAGGTACGGTGCACTGACAATGGATGGCGGAGAGGAGGCTGGGCTGTTCTACTCCCATGGAGTTCGCACTTCTCTAATAAAGACAACTGTCTTCAAACTAGAAAGAATAAAACAAACCTGGTGAAGAAGAAACTGAAGCTCCAAAGAGGTGAAGCTACTTCAAAAGGCTTCTCGTGGGCTTCCCTGGTGGCGCAGTGGTTGCGAGTCTGCCTGCCGATGCAGGGGACACGGGTTCGTGCCCCGGTCCGGGAAGGTCCCACATGCTGCGGAGCAGCTGGGCCCGTGAGCCATGGCCGCTGAGCCTGCACGTCTGGAGCCTGTGCTCCGCAACGGGAGATGCCACAACGGTGAGAGACCCGTGTATCGCAAAAAAAAGGCTTCTCGTTTTTAAACTACATCTATGCAACTAGAGATGAGCATACTAAGTGCAATAAGTCAGAAAGACAAAGACAAATACCATATGATTATCACTTGTATGTGGAATCTAAAATATGACACAAACGAACCTATCTCTGAAACAGAAACAGAATCAGGGACATAGAGAACAGACTGGTGGTTGCCAAGGGGGAGGGGTTGGGGGAGGGATGGCGTGGGAGTTTGGGGTTAGCAGATGTAAGCTTTTATATACAGAATGGATAAACAACAAGGTCCTACTGTATAGCACAGAGAGCTATATTCAATATCCTATGATAAACTATAATGGAAAATAATATTTCAAAAGAGAATGTATATGTGTGTGTAACTAAATCACTTTGCTGTACAGCAATAATTAACACAACATTGTAAATCAACTATACTTCTATTAAAAAAAATAAAAACTACATCTAAAAGCTTTAGGTCCAGATATTTTATATCCCAAGATATTGAAAGAACTTTGCCAATGGGACTTCTTTAAAAATATTTTTATTTTGAAATAATTATAGATTCACAGGAAGGCACAAAGAAATGCACAGAGAGGTCCTGGGCACAGTTTAGCCAGCCTCCCCTAATGTTTACAGATGGGAATTTAAAACCACGGACCACATTTTTGAGAATTCATGGAGAATGAGAATGGTACCAGAAGACTGACAGGTGGACAAATAATTTTAGAATTGACAAATAATTTCAGAATTGTCAGTGGGAAAGTAATTTCTGATATC
This sequence comes from Lipotes vexillifer, assembly GCF_000442215.2. Classification (NCBI taxonomy): domain Eukaryota; kingdom Metazoa; phylum Chordata; class Mammalia; order Artiodactyla; family Lipotidae; genus Lipotes; species Lipotes vexillifer. The sequence goes on along the minus strand of NW_006792928.1, from coordinate 31,676 downwards.
TATTATTTGGGGAGCTTGTAATGGATGTCTTGTGAAATTCTAGGAATGATTGATGAATGTTTTGAGTAAATGTGAAGTGGTGATTATAGGAATAATGCTAAGAACAAGATTGGCTTTTTTTTTTTTTTTTTGGAGAGAATTTCTTGACTGACAAACCAAGAGACTTTTTGCCTTCAGTGTATCTGTTTTCCCCCCCAGCTATTGAAGAATTCTCTCATTGTATGTCTGTTGACGAATTGGTTTTAACAGTAGTATAGACAGAGGAGCTCATTGCTAGAACTGAGAGGTCAATGAATCGGCATCAGAATGGAAGGTGCTTCTAGCAGCGGCAAGTCACAGGGCTTCGGCACAAGCTCCGAGGACGATAAAAACCGAAAAATGACTTAGGCTGTTGGATGATTAGGTGGAAACCACCAAGATGAAGTCTGATATTTTTAAAAGAATCACAGTATAAAACTACAGGATGTGAGGAACATATTTCAATAGCAACACTTGTGAAAAGACTTTGGAGCTCTAGTTGGCATCTCAATAGGAATGACAAGTAGGGAAATCCAGAGAAACTTTAAGACATTACATGTCTCACACAAGAGGTGATAGAGCCACACTATGCCTTCCACTGTCAAAAACTACCTAGAATGCTGTGATCAGCTGTAGGTCCCACTTTTAAGAGGGATATTGACAAGTCATTACTCATTCAGAGAAAGATGAGGGTTCTGAGGGATGCTCATTTTAAGAAGAGAGACTGAAGCAGCTGCGTTTGTCATAGCTGTCGTCATATATGGGAAGGGATATTACATGGAGGAAGGATTAAATTAATTCCCTGCGGCCTAAGGTATAGAAACAATGCCAAGGGGCTTCCCTGGTGGTGCAGGGGTTGAGAGTCCGCCTGCCGATGCAGGGGACACGGGTTCTGTGCCCCGGTCTAGGAGGATCCCACATGCTGCGGAGCGGCTGGGCCCGTGAGCCATGGCCGCTGAGCCTGCGCGTCCGGAGCCTGTGCTCCGCAACGGGAGAGGCCACAACGGTGAGAGGACCGCGTACAGCAAAAAAAAAAAAAAAAAGAAACAATGCCAAGATATGGAAAATGCAGTAAATAATCTTAATATAAGAAAAATCTTTTACTAATCAAAAACAGGGGTCAAATGCCATATTTTAGTAGGTCAATCCATTTGAGTGTTTGAAGCATAATAGAAAGATCTTAAAGGAAGACATAAGTTTGGGAATCAGCAACCTGTGGTTTGAATGAGATAACTAGGAAGTGGGTCAGAGCAGGCATTCATTTCCTGAGATTCATTTCATCATAGAGCGTTTTCTTTCTGATTTCACGGAAGCCAAATTTTGTTGGTACGTGTAATTCTCAGGAGAGCTGGTCTATAATAGTTCACAGATTACCAAAGATCCCACAACCTTAAAATTCAAACTTTCTTTGTATACAATCAGAAAATAATTTTGACTAGAAAGAGGACACTTAAGGTGCATGACCTTTTAGGGTGTAGGTAGAGGGATGAAAAGAAACAGACACAGAGCTATAAGGACAACGGGGCAGTACACAGTGACAGAATTCAATGGAAGGAAATTTGAAATGGTGGGAGTCAGCAGCAGTTCAAATGCTTTGGAAAGGTTTCATAAAACAGAAATTATAGCATGCCTGGAAGAAGTAAAACAAACATATCGAGCAAGGTAAATGATGTGCAGAGCGACAAGAGAAGAGCTGTGAGAAAGCCAAGGGGCAGAGACCAATTTAAAATAAGTGATGCAGTAAAGGGCTGTGAGGTCAAATGAAGGAAAATGCAAGTGGAGAAAGCTAGAGGTTTAAGGAATCCCTTGTGGAGATGACAGGACATAAGCTAGATCTGAGGGTCAAGACACCCTTTCTTTTATTCCAACCAAAGGCATTCTTATGGTTGTTTAAACATTCTTTTTATTATGTTTTCTGAGCAAAAACACATCCTTCACATAAGAAGTACCTAAGTGTTTGAGGATGACTATTTGGTCACCCCCGGACCTTCTTGCCTCCAGCTTCAAGAGTTCCCAGTCCTTAGGGAGGAGGCTATTTCTAGTGAAGAGCCTCAGAGAACTTGATTACGAGTCAGAATTTGACATGAAGGGAAGAAAGAGCCTCTGCCAGGTCCTGAATAAGCGTTGTATCATGACCAAAACCAAAAATCTGAAGAACATTTTGAGTCACAATACTGTATGTGAAAAGATTGGGAAAAGGCCAAGTACAAGTCTCTTATGACCAGTCTCGGGGCAGAGCAGTGGAAATGAGAAGGAGAGGCTGGGTCAGAGAAACACGGGAGAGGAAGAATTACAGAGCTTGGGAATGTGCTTGGTGATGAATGAGATATCAGAGATTGAACTCTCCTTGACTTCATAATGTACTTAGCAGCCCCAGTCCTCAGACAGGTGCAACTTGGAGAAAAAAAAAAACCCAACACAACAGCGTTCAATTGTCACGTCTTTTTATCACATGAGAAGCACAGATGTGTGATAGCCATGGAAAGGAATATGAAAACCGAGGGTGCACTCCTGATGGAGTACAGAGCAAGGAAGACCAAAAGTACATCTTGAGTAGATTTTGTGTTCTGGTTACTGAAATGAAAGAGGAAATGCCCAACAGACTGGAGTAACTATTACAGAGTTCGATTCCGGAAGTTGTCTAAGGATTAGCCTGCACTTTGAGCAGAGGAAGCCCAAAGTATAGGATGGAATTCCTCTGTCCATGCTCTGTACGGGGAGGGGAGTATAGAGAAGAGGACACAAGAGAACCCTCCTTCCTGGGAAGGAGCTCATTACCAGGGGAGGGTAACTTACATGAAATTGACATCAGTTGCGCTTCTACTGGGTGTCAGGAACTTTAGACACATTTTCTTGTTTAAACCTTACAACAACCCAACAAGGAAGAGTAAGACATGAGGTAACTACGATGAGGATCAAGTGAGCAGCCTGCTGACTGTTTTAATTGCTAATAGTTCTTGGAATGTCTCCTTTCCAGAGAGAAGTAAGCACCCTCTCTATGAAGGAAGTGTGTGCCTTCTATGAAACAAGGAGAGCGCTCAGCATAAAGGATAGTGAACTTTTAGGGGAAGTGCTAGTCTCAGAATATAATCTATGCAAAAAGGGCGTTAAGATAACACGTTATGATCAAAGAATATTTGATCACAGAGAGGATAAGGTGACGTATTATTGTCATTAGACCCCCTGATACAAGGCCCCCAGGGCCAGGGAGAAGGACTGGAACTGAGGTGGTGACTTGCTCTAGATTCCTTGGTCCTAGGGGTCTTCACCAGAGTTTGTGAACCGTGAGGACCAGTGGGCATGGTTCTCACTCTGACTTCTACGTCTTGGAGGAATGTTGGATCGATTTCCACTGTAAATGCACAAATCATCAACTTGCATGCACAGATTTATCCGGCCCCTGTTTATTTGAGCTTCCCCATCCCAGGTGAGGAGATAGGGCATCTACAAGCCACACTCCCTCAGGGCCTCGGTGGAGGATTCAGATAACGGCAGGGATCAGGTGAGTGCTCTCAGGGATGTAGCACTTGAAAGGAAAGAGGTTGCTTGCTTCCAGAGCTTGCTAGAAAATAAATGTGGCTCAATCTTTTCATGCTGGGGGGATTTAGCTGCACTCCCCAGGGGACTAATATTTCTTCTCAGGGTTCTTTTCTTGAAATCCTTGTGAATGTTTGAGGAGAAGTCCCTATAGAGAAAACTACGTCAGTCACTGGCACAACGGCTTCTGAATTATATTGCAATTTCTAGTGTGAACGCTATGTTAATGCAGTATCATGGGTGACAATGAAAACGCAACCCGGTCAGGACATTCAAATTTATGACTTCCGCTACAGTCTTAACTTCTCCCACACAGGTAAGCTTGGGGTTTTATGTTATTGTACTTCCAGGGAAACTTATGCCTCGATGTGCATTGTGGGTGAGTTATGGTTACTCTGGGAACCTTCATTTTTGCATTTCCTGACTTCTGTATGTTCAAAGGGACAAACTTTCAAAAATGGCCCACAGAAAAGCACACCAGACTGGCTGATGTTGTGTAATTCCCTGTGCCTGGGAATGGGAGTGAGGAACCTCCAAGGCTGGGGCATCTTTAAGTCTGCTCCTGGGTCCACAGATCACAGAAGCAGAGGGAGATGGTCAAGGTGGGGTGGGGATGAATGTGGCCTCAGGTGGATACCAAATCCAGGTGAGGTAATGAAAAAAGAAAGGGAACATGCATTAATTGTTGCTGTTATGACAGCCATCACTGACTGAGCACTTATTCCGTGCCAAGAGTTGTTCTAAGTATTTTCCTTACGTTTTTCACGTTAGCTTGATCTCAAGTCTTTGAAGTAGGTTTTATCATCCCAACTGTGCCTGCCAGGATGCTGAGTGAAGGGGAAAATGCATACATTGCCCAAGGTCACCTGAGAAGCGGAGCCAGAACGCAGATCTAGTTCTGTTGACCCCAGTTTCCATGTCCTACCCTGGGCTGCGTCTCCAGCCGGTAAGTCCTGAGAGGTAATTCCAGCTCAGTCCCTGCTAGCTGTGTAATCTCATGAGAACTTTAACCTTGGTTTCCTCTTTGGTGAAATACATAACTAACAGACTACTGTTGGCTTAAGGGCGATCAAGGTTATGTACGATTTTGCTGTTATTATTGGTATTCTCTGTCAAAGACTTCCAGATCATGGTGTTGGTCCAGCCAGGAGGAAATGGCCAAGTCAGAAAGGTCTATCTATATTTATCATTGGTTATAAGCTACATGAGGCCAGAATTTTTGCCCGTTTTGCTCATTACATGTATCCAGTGTCGGACGGAGTACTTGGCACATAGACACTCAGTGTCACTCAGTGTTGTCTGAATGAACGATTAGCATTTTGCCATCTCCTGCTCCCTCCTCTCTCCTGTCTCATGCCACCTTCCACACAGCTGTGTGCATAATTTGGACGCTTTCTGTCTTCTTTCAGAAATTGCCTGTCCTGCCCAATGGCTGCAGCAACTTAACTTTCTGCTTGGAAACTGACATACTACTCTGCAAACAATTTAGTGTGTTTCTAGTCTTGGGAACTTGCAAAGCAACTGGGTTTTTCTGCATCCTGTATGTTAAACCCACAGCATTCCAGTGGTGGACTTCTTAATGCTGTGACAGGATTGCGGAGGTGGGGGGTAGATTTTGGAGATCAACATTTGACACTCCTAAAATTACACTAGGCTGAAATCCACCTACGTCCCTGTCCAAGATCAATTGCACCAAACCTACCAAATCAGATATTGCCCTCCAGAGGGGAGCCAGCTACCTCCACAAGCTGTGGTTTTTAAGAAGCTCTGAAGGCCGTCTATCTTAGCTCCACCGAAATTGTTTTAGTTATTTCTTCTTCCTCACAAAGGATTTTTCTTATGTGCCTTACCCTTCTAAAGGAGCTTTACAGGTTTTTGACACGAGCCTTGTGCTTCTAAGTCCTACAGCCAAGAAACAGCCTCAAGGCCCTAATAACATTTGAATTACCATTCAATAAGTTTGGGGTTCAATGCTGCTCTGTGCGTCATCTCTTTTTTGCCCTCCGGGAGCATATGATCCCAATATCCTTATCCTTATGGCCACGTTTAAAATTCACTCTTTCTAAAATGACTCCTTGGCATTTCCAGAAATGACCCATTACCTCTGGCTCTTGAGGTCTTACTGTCTGCTCTGTTTCCTATTAAGGTGATCTTCCTCCAAGACAGTGTTCTTGCTTCTGATCACTCCTCGACTCCTTCACCTCTCCCCTTCCCAGCTTCCTCCCTCAATTCCTCTCTGAGATTAAAAAAGGCAAGTTTGGGCTTCCCTGGTGGCACAGTGGTTGAGAGTCCACCTGCCGATGCAGGGGACACGGGTTCGTGCCCCGGTCCGGGAAGATAC
>NW_006792928.1:3942-25553 GCF_000442215.2 Lipotes vexillifer | reverse complement strand
AAAAAAAAAAAAAAAAAAAAAAAAAAAAAAAAGGCAAGTTTATGAAACTGGCAAAGACATGACTTGCAATGGTGAAACCAGGACCTTAGAGTTTGAATTACAACCTTGCCACTTTCACATCTGTGCAACCAAGAGCAAGTTGTCTTAACTCTCTTAGACCCACTTTCTCAACCGCTGAAGGAGATAACAGAACCTTCTTTTTAGGAATTGACCTGTCACTGGTAAGCACCCGTTAAAAGTTTACTATCCCTACGGAAGAAGTCATACCGTAGATTTCCTGGAAGAATTGTATCTATTGATAATAAAAGAAAAGTTTAAAAGCTAATCAGCCATTTATTTTTTTTGAGAGAATAGAGGAGGAAGAGAAGGTATAAAGAAATACTGTCATAACTGTGGGAATTATTGTGTTTAGTAATTTGATTTTCTTTACAATCAGTGAAGTAAAAGATTATTTTGGTTTTCTACCTTGGGCGTGTGTGTCTGCGTGTGTTTCACGTGAGCTTAAAATTCCTTTTTCATGTCAGAACCAGTGAATTCATTCATCCCTTTCAATACAAATTTAGAGAGCACCTATTCTATGCCTGCTGCTCTGTAAAGTGCTGGCTGGTACAGAGTCCCATGCAGGCGAGACAGAAAATCATATAAATGATTATAATACATTGTGACAAATACCACCATGGTGCCTCATCCGAGAGTTCATTTTTGTGGCCTCCTGTTCCTGTTTCAGGAAATGGAAGCATTTATGGGAGATGTTCTGAAGGGAATTTCCCCTGGCGCTTTTCCACGTCAGAGGGGACATTTCTTTTGAAGTGTCTCTTATTATCGGAAGACAAAGCTCTCCAGAAGGCAGCTTGTGGGAGCCTCGGGCAGTTGTAGGGCACGGAGGTCAGTCAGGATTATTGTTCTATCATAATTACTTAAAGAATCTTCCTATGCTTCCCGAAAGCGCAAGAGACGTGTGCCATGAATCTGAGGCAAGTTCTTTGGGTTCTGGTTTTTGTTTTCTCTGCACATCTGCAGAGATGCAACAGGGATGATGAAGTGTATGATGTCAAATAGTGCATGACAGCAAATGAAAGACCTGTGTCACAGCCGTGTTCTGCTCTGTCCAGCAGTACTCAACAAGTGTTTATTTGTTGGTTGGTTGATTTGGCAGCTGGCGGTCCCTTTGGAACCTGCTTCCATGCGTACACACACAGTTTTACAAGGTGTCCGCGTTCCTCATCTGAAGGCAGTCAACCATTCAGCAGGCGACTTGAAAACAAGACAGTGTGGTATATCAGTACACCTGGGGGGCAGTCCCAATTCTAAATATCCTGCTTCATTGTCAGATGTTGTTTCAAACCATGTGTCCTGATTCAGGGCTTACAGATACACGATCTCCTCGTGGATAGCAGATTTCAGTATTCTTCTCCTAGCACATGAAACCTTTTCTCAGTGGTGTTTCTTTGCCATCCGAGAGCCCTGGTTTTCTTTTTGTCCTTGGTGGCCCCCAGGTCCCTTTCAGCTTTCCTGTTCGGTCTATCCTTAGGGGTTCTCTCTCTCCAGGCTTGGTATTTCCCAACCCACGTCACCACTGGACCCTGGAGATGAGAGTGGTGGTAGGGGATGTGAGGGCAGGGGTGTGACAAGACGGTGCTCCGAGGTCATCTCAGTCATGCAGCCTACCTTCAAGCTCCCACTGCCCCCACCATGAGTGGAAACTGACTGAACAGTCAAGAAGGCAGAGGCTAGACATTCCTCGCATCCTTTTGCCCACGCCAGCTGTGAATCTTGCTGTGTGCCCTTGAGTATGTCACTTACCTCCTCTGGGACTCAAGCTTCCTCATCTGAAAAGTGGGGATAAAAGCTGTACCAACCTCATGGTGTGGCTGTGAGGATTAGCTACATTAATATATGTGATTAGAACGGTGACTGGAAAATAGTGGACACCATATAAGTATTTGCTGTTAATATTACTGACGACTATTGCTATTACAATCCATTGGTATCAGTATAAGTGCTCAGAAGTTTTCGGTGTAACACGTATAGTAGCACAGGCCACTGGGACAGTTCCTACCAGCAGAGGGAAAGAAAGAGTAAGAAGCAAACTGTAACAAAGACCAGAGCCCTCCTTTCCCCCTCTATCATGCCGTGCGGGTTAATGCCCAGGGCTTTCAGGACCCAGCTGGATGGCGTGGGGCCATTCCAGATGCTCACATCTGCTCTAGAGTCTGGCCTTCTTTTTCCTTCTGGTTTGCCTCGGCTTTCTTGACAGCCCCGCCCCGCCCCCCCACCAAGTTGCTAGCTGTCACTCTCCACTCTGACTCAGCCAGCTGGCATCTTAAAAATCAACACAGGGAAATCCACAGCCAAGCATCACAACTTTATCTATTGTCTTTTCTCCTCACTCTCTGTGACATAAGGTTCCTTCCAGTGAAGTTGTGGGTCTGTATGAGCACGCCCCTCTTATTCCCCTATCAACTCCATAACAAATCATGGCATGTGCAGCGCCATTTGGCTTGGAATTTGAGCTCTGACTTTCACCCAAGAAATTATGTATTTCTAAATACTGGCCGTTAGTTCTGCTATCTGAGTCTAGATGATGTGTTCATATATTTCCTGTCTATTCAGATGACTGGTAACTTGGAGCACTACTAGTTTTTCTGGTTGTTTTATTTTACATAAACTCTAACCTCCTTCTCTAACCCTTGAATTATTTTTTTCAAGGGATCAGCCAATCTGTGTTTGGTTGTCTAGGAAAAAAAAAAAAAAAAGGTGTCTTATGGTGATTAGATAGAGGCCAACTTGCTTTCAGAGAATGTAATTTTCTTAAGATACCGGAGCTTGCTGACTTCCTTTCTTTGACACAAGTATTACGCCTTATCTGGACCTACTAATGAGATTAACCTAGAAAATGGACCTGCAAAATGGAGGCTTTGTTTTAAACTTTGACATTTACCCTGTTTTAAAAAAAAATTCTGTGAAATCATTAATTAAAAAAAAAAAAAAACAAAAAGGGCTTCCCTGGTGGTGCAGTGGCTGGGAGTCCGCCTGCCGATGCAGGGGACGCGGGTTCGTGCCCCGGTCCGGGAAGATCCCACGTGCCGCAGAGCGACTGGGCCCAAGCGCCATGGCCGCTGAGCCTGCGCGTCCGAAGCCTGTGCTCCGCAACGGGAGAGGCCACAACAGTGAGAGGCCCGCGTACCGCAAAAAAAACAAAACAAAACAAAACAAAAAACCGGTGCTGAAGAAAAACAACTGAATAATATCCATTAAATTTAGAATTTCAGGCCAAAAATACAGAAAAGGAAAAAAAAGAGAGAAATGCCAGCCAAGGGAAAATCAAGGCAGTTTGCAGTCAACGGTGGCCGCCAAGTGGCAAGCAAACGTCCCCATTGGCCTTTGATGGGACGTTCTCCTAGAACAGGAAGACAACAGACAACTGTCTGATCACTCTGACTTTTGCCAAGATTTCTGGCCACAGCAGTTCATAGTAAGTATGTATGGTGAAAATGTGCCCGTTAGTATAGAACAGAGGCCAGAAGCTAAACAGAAGGTGGACAGAAAGGAAAGCTTTGCTCTTATTCTGTTCCAAGGTGTGTAATTTTTGCTTAATCCTCTGCTCTCCGTTTATCATAGAAACTTCTTCAGTTTTAATACCATCACGCGCAGGCCTGCATTACCGCTTAATACACTGTATATTATGTCTTGTTTAGCTCATTGATTTTCTGTCCCCCTCCACTAGAATCTAAGCTCAGTGAGGACAGTCACGTTTTGTCTATTTTATTTACTACCATATTACCAGTCCCTAAGACAGCAACTAGTAGGTGCTCCATAAATGGAGCATAAATCACGTGCTCCATAAATCAAGTGCTGAGTAAGCCCGTGATTCCCTCACAGTTCCCCAAACAAAACACCACTTCCCCTAATCTCCAACAGAATATCTAGATGCCCAGTCCTAGTTACTTTTGCTAGAATCATGGTCTTTGAGGCTAAAGAAATTAGGAGGTTACCTAGTCCAACGCTTTAATTTTACTGATGAAGAGGCAGAGGTCCACAGTGTCAGCAAATTGCCCAGACGCAAGGCAGAGTAATAAAATAGCCAGGAGTCGAAATCAGGATTCAGAGCCCACTGCACTTGCCTCAGAATACCCTTTCTCCTGATTTCACGCCTCAGAATACCCTTTCTCACTGATTTCACTGTATCCTCTTTCCCACCACTGGAATAGCAGTGATCTTCTCCATGGTAACAGCATAATCCTGAGGGTTTCTCCTGGGTTAAGGGCTAAGTGATACTGAGGCAACCCTGGGATCCCTTAGGTGACCTGTCCGTTGGTCACAGTCCAAGAGAATGACTTCCACACTGTTGAAGCCTTTTATGCAGACTGTGGGTCTTCAAACACAAGAGGTCCCACCCACTCCATGTAGTTTTCCCCTTTGGATCCGGCCCACATGACGTCACATTTCTCTACTTTGCGGAGATAACCTCAAATGCCTATGAAGGCCCATGCAGTAACGTAAATGAGGGAAACGGCCCAGAATTTCTAGATCTTCCTGTTTTTAAAGATGCTCAAGTTTCAGCTGAAGTTTCCAGAGTTAAGTTTTCCATTGTCACTGGTCCCTTTAACTTTTCACTCCTGCCTTTCAGGAATCAACAGGAAGAGCGATCTCCTGGCAGAGACTGAGTATTTTCAGTGTTAGAGACCAGCTCTCCTGTGGGTGCCTCCCCCGCTACAGCTCATCATATAGACTGTCCATAGATAGGGATCCCATCAGAGTGCTTGAGGTGAGAGCACAAGCAGTCTCACTTTGAGGTGGGTAGACAGAGGCTTCTCTTACCTTGTTTCTGCCTTTGGTGTATCCTACCTACAAGAAGTTAGAAATATTACTGAGAGTGGAGGTAAATCCATGTCCTGAAGAGGCCTCGAACCTTCCAGATTTCTCTCTTTGCTTTGTGCATGTCATTGCCTCTGTTTGAATGTCTACACCAATATTTTATGTGTCCAAAACTCAACCTGTGACTCGAGGTTCAGCTCAATGGGCAACATCTGTATGAAATCTTTCTTTCCACATTTTAAAGTTTTCTCTCTGACCGTTGACAGCTGTAGCAGTTTATCAGTGTTGAGTTGGAACTTACCATTATATAGTTATTTGCATACATTTATAATATTCTTGCACATCGTGATATACTATTTTCCTGAAGGAAGGATTCAAGTTCAGCATTACATCCCCTTGCAAGCACATTGTTGACTCAAATATTAACAGAATGAATATTTTACTTCTTCCAGCTCCATGATGTTGTTTAACACTATAATTTTCATTGCAGATCAGTACATTGCTTACTAACGCTCATTTACATCTAGTATCTTTTCTTCAGTTTACTTTTTAATATTAGCAGACATTCATATTTAGCATGGTAAGGTTATAATCTGACATTGATCTCAATGTGCGCTTGTGTATTTCAAGAGGCTTGAAATGAAAACAATCAAAAGATCTAGAAGCCTATAGGCTCTTTTCTTAATCATGTATCTTGGCAGTGAAAGTTGCAATATGTTGCCACCTTTTAATTAAATCTGTACTCTGGTGAATTATTAGTCAAGAGAGAGAACATTTAAAAAAAAAAAAAAAAAAGAACCAAGAAGGATGAAGAGGATAATAAGCCTAAGAAACCCCCTGGGTAATCAGAGGTTTTGGTGTAGCAACACCAGAGCCACTCCATTTTCCCAGCGGCTGTGGAAACACTGTGGGGAGACATGGAGGCCAAGAAAGAATCTTTCCATTTTGGCTGGAAAATCACTGCTAAAATACTACATTGCTTTATAACATATTAATGAATGCTACTGAACCAAAAGGAAGAGTCGATTATGAGCTTGATTAGACTGGGAGTGTCAGATAACAGATGAAATTTTAGAGGCCATCCAGATTCTAGAATATTACTAGCCATTACTGCAACACAGATCTCTTTGAAAGACTGTTAACAGCTACGGACCTTATCTTAAAATGCACATGTATACAAAACTAGCCTTAGGTTGAGACCTGTTGATTCAGAACACATTTGCCTTCTCATAGGCAAGGAGAATGCACCTTGGGAAGAGGGGGCAATTTGCTCAAGATCAGGTAGGAAATTAGTGACAGAGAAGTAGGGTCAGTGGAGAATGCCTCCAGGACTCACACTTCAATCTTGGGTCTTATCCAACACACTTTCTCTCATGTGCAGTGTCCAACAAATTAAGTAATTAATTTCATTTGAAAAAACCTCATTTATCATTTTGCTCTCTAGGAGGGAAACTGAAAGAAAAGTCTGAGATCTTTTGTGTCCGGCACTGTACGTACCAGGTCCTTTCACATACACTATTCTACGACAACTGTAGATAATAATATTCAAATGTGTTCAAACACATTTTCCTTTTCCGCTGAGCAATCCCACGCCAGGTCCACGGGGCCGCCATTCTGCTCTCCAGAGCAGCTCCTGGCTTCAGCAGCTGTGAGGACGGCACAGACAAAACACCCCATCCTCATGGTTCTTCAGCCTCCGAGTTATCCATGTTTCCGTGATACCTATGCCCAGAGCCACACTCCAGCTTTCATTACCTCTTAAATTGTTCACTGATACTCACTCCCTAATACACATGTGTCCTTCCTCCTACCTTTCTTATGCACTTTCACTTCAACAGTACTTGGACCTTGTCAAATCCTCTCCAATCCATTGTCTGTATCATTTCCCATCACTGAGCTCCTTCTTTTCTTGTCCTGTCTCTGTATTCAGCCTAGGTTTCATGAGCCCTCACTATGGTTCTGCCCTTGTCTGCCTCTTGTTCCATTGCACCTACTTCTAAACTTGCCAGCTGTTGAATAAATCCACCCTCTAGTCCTCGGTGCTCAGAAAACCTTTACAGAAATAAAGAAAGCTGAGATAACTAGAATGAACAAGAGAAAACAAAAATCTCTGCTTACAAGCAGGATTACAGATGATATTGCTACAGGCTTTTCAGGGATATACACGTATCCCTTCAACAATCCAAGTCCTTATTTTTTGCAGAAACCTAAGCAGAAGGGTTGATTTATGCTTGATTGTCTATTTGTTTATTTATGCTCTGATTTATTTTTTTTAATGTGCCCATGGAAAGTAAGCTGCGCAGAAATGACTTCATTTAGAAAGCTGTGTATATTTGTCTTGTTTAGAATTATTGTTTTTCATGTTTAGCTCATTATTGTAGGGAATTGGTACCCTAATGTTAGAGCAATATTGCGTGTATATATATTTCAGTAATCTAACGTGACAGCCTTAAGGTTGCTGACTCATAGCACTGCTTGGAAAATGAACTTGCATCTTGGAAAACTGCAGAGTTCAGTTTGTAATTTTCTAAACCTCTTGAGCTAAAATTCAAAATGTCAATTTTGTAAGATTAGACTTCAAAAGACATTCCTTCAATAGAGTACTTACCAATTATTGGGGGGGGGTACTTTATCATGGTTTCCATAATTACATCATAAGTCCTTATTCCGAGAGCCACTTGAAAATGTGTGTGGTGTAGTATTAGGGAAGAAGTCAGAATACTTATTGTGGGGAAAAAAGAAACAAGAACATAAATACATTCAGAGCAACAGATAATACTGACCACCCATTGTGTGCCAGGTTCAGGCTTCTCATTGATTTTACAAAGAACTAGATATAGCTTTTTTTTTTTTTTTTTTTAATAAAGGAGATAAAGCTCAAGCTCTTTTTCTCTCCATGCAAGCTTGTTTTCTAAATTCCAGTCATGAGGGGTTTTTGTTTGTTTGTTTGTTTTGGCATTTGTTTTATTTTAAACTTCTGGTTTAGAAAGTAGTTCACAGACAGGAATCACACTGCAATTACTTAAAGAATTACTCTGAACTCCATAACAATCACAGTATCCGAAGTGGTCTGAAAATCTTGAAAAATAAAGGCAAGATTTAGTGTAGAAATGTTCCTAGATGATTCTGATGTGATTCTTGGGAACATATGTATATGCATAACTGATTCACTTTGTTATAAAGCAGAAACTAACACACCATTGTAAAGCAATTATACCCCAATAAAGATGTTAAATAAATCAATTAATCAATTAATCAATTAAGAAAAAAGAATTATTGCTCTGGGGACTTCCCTGGTGGCACAGTGGTTGAGAGTCCGCTTGCCAATGCAGGGGACACGGGTCCAATCCCTGGTCCGGGAAGAGCCCACATGCCTCAGAGCAGCTAAGCCCATGCGCCACAACTACTGAGCCTGCGCTCTAGAGCCCACCAGCCACAACTACTGAGCCCACGTGCTGCAACTACTGAAGCCCGTGAGCCTAGAGCCCGTGCTCTGCAACAAGAGAAGACACCGCAATGAGAAGCCCGCGCACCGCAACTAAGAGTAGCCCCTGCTCGCTGCAACTACACAAAGCCTGTGCCCGGCAACGCAGACCCAGCACAGCCAAAAATAAATAAATAAAATAAATTTATTTTTAAAAAAAAGAATTACTGCTCTGTTTTTTTGTTTTTTGTTTTTTTTTTTAAAGTCCACTCTTCTAACACTGGATAAATGGCTCCCTGTGCACTGAGCTGTGGAATTAGGGCAGGTCCATGGGACATCTGTGTTTGACAGAACCCAAATCAATCCACCTGCCTTTGTTAAGAACTTTTATTATCCATCAAATTTATCTTTGGCACTTTCTTTTCTAAGTAAGTTCGTCACTCTGTTGACCTAAGGAATGAAAAGGCTGAAACAATATTCTTTGCCAGCTTTTTTCTCTTCTGCATACGGTTGGTACTTTTCACAAAACAGAATTTCACCTGGGATGGTGCTGTCACTGCCAGTAAAGAGAACAAGAGTGGTGGAGATGAAGGGAGAGAGAAAAAGGAGAAGAAATGAGGGTGCAAGAGGGAACAGTTAGCAGGATCTAGCATCTGCCGTGTGCCTAGCATCGTACTCAGAACCTTAAGGGCTGTGAAATAAGTAAAGTAGGACCCTGCCCTGCCTGATAGATGGCATGTCATCTTCACGCACAGGTAAGCAATGAGGCTGTGCCTCTAATGAGTCTTGTTTTTTTCATCAGTGCCTTCTTTGTCCACAAAATCTCCTGCAGTTTATCACATCCAGCCAAGCCAGGGAATATCACTGCTTTATTCACCACTGTGTCCCCAGCACTAGCCTAATGGGTACTCAAATATTTGCTGAATAATAGGTTGAGAAAATGAAACGGTCATAAATACCTGAGTGGAGATTTGTAGTGAGGAGTCAGGAAACTAGGTGGAGAATTTAAAAGTGATCTGGGTGAAGAGGTAAGTTTTGGAGTCTAGAAGGATTTTGCAGCTTGAATTAATTTCTATCCAAGCATGGTGTTTGTATAGACAAAGGCAAGGCTGGTACCTCTGACCTAACTTCAGCCTCCACTGCCTTTTGTGATGGTCTTTGGTGGTGTTTGCCAAACATTCAGATTCTTCCCATTTGGGGGTAGAGGCCATGTGACTTTAGTTCTAGCCGATGAGTTGAAGTGGAAGTGACATAGGTCACTTTGAAGCAGAGCAGTTAACTGGTAAGGTAAGACCCCCTGTGCTGCTTTCAGCCACAGTGACTGACAACGTTCCCAAGAGTGACTATAATCTATCAACCTGGGCCCCTGAGCAGACATTGGCGAGCAGAACAGAGGCCCCAGCTGACCTCAGTGACATGTCATGTGAGCTAGAAATAGACCAATGTTGTTCTAAAGCTCTCAGAATTTGGTGTTATGTTACCATAAGATAAGGTAGCCTCTCCTGATTGACATGCTTCTCAGCCTCTCCTGATTGACATGCTTCTCAGCCTCTCCTGATTGACATGCTTCTCAACCTGAAATACATAAGTAGACCCTCCCCAAGTTTTCCCACGTCCTCAGCCTTCTTTGCTTTTTCCTTAACCTAACTTATCTCTTCTTCCTCTCCACTCACTGAAATATTAACCCTTCTTGAAAGACTCAACTGGAGAGTCCTACCTCCTTCCAAACCTTCCCTGATCATTTCAGTACTCAGAGCTGGGTCCTTCCTCTGAGTTCCTGATGTCCTGATGATAAGTGTTTTTTGTTTCCCATCTACTGCTTTGTGTGCTAATTTTTTAAGTGAGCACATGTTCTTTTCCCACTTCAGTACAAATCCCTTGAAATAATCTGAAATTGTGCTTATCACTGAATCCCTCAAAGCCCCTCTTAACTTTCTGGAATGAACTAACCACAGCCCTGATTTGTTCACTTATTCAATCTGTCAACCGGTATTTAATGAGGCCCTACTATGTGTGTGGAAGAGTCTGGTTGGGTGTCAATCCAACCGTTTTGCTTTTCCTCCTGTGCACACAGTCAGCCCTCATCTCTCAGTCTGTATCACAGTTACATGCAATCACGGGACTGACTTCAGGCCAATAACATGTGTGCAGAGTGATGATTACCGTGTTCTCTCTTGGAACATAAAAATCTCCTGCTGTGACGATCACTTTCCTTCTTTCTTTACTGATTTCTAGGACACACTCAGAAGCAACATGCTTACAATGGCAGAGCCTCTTCCATCAACCTCAGTTCCTAAATGACTGTGTGGAAAAGAACCACCATCCCCTCCCACCAATCCACAATTTGGACTTCTGAGTGGATAAAACTTTTATTATGGTAAGCCATTGAGAGGTAGGGTTTTATCTGTGACAGCTGCTAACGTTAACAAAGAGATCTGAGAGTAAAGGACTGACATTTTTAACCAAGGTCAGGGAGTTCTTATTGAGAAGGTAACATTTGAGCAGACCAGGTTAAGGCAGAGGGAGGTAACCATGTGACTACATGGGCAGAGAAACAAACGTATGGGTACCAAAGGGGAAAGGTGGGAGGGGGGGAGGGCTAAACTGGGAGTTTGGGATTGACATGTACACACTGCTATATTTAAAATAGGTAATAGAGAAATGGAAATAAAAATAAACAAATGGGACTTAATGAAACTTAACAGCTTTTGCACAGCAAAGGAAACTATAAACAAGACAAAAAGACAACCCTCAGAATGGGAGAAAATATTTGCAAATGAAGCAACTGACAAAGGATTAATCTCCAGAATTTACAAGCAGCTCATGCAGCTCACTATCAATAAAACAGACAACCCAATCCAAAAATGGGCAGAAGACCTAAATAGACATTTCTCCAAAGAAGATATACAGATTGCCAACAAACACGTGAAAGAATGCTCAACATCACTAATCATTATAGAAATGCAGATCAAAACCACAATGAGGGGCTTCCCTGGTGGCGCAGTGGTTGAGAGTCCGCCTGCCGATGCAGGGGACACGGGTTCGTGCCCCGGTCCGGGAATATCCCACATGCCGTGGAGCGGCTGGGCCCGTGAGCCATGGCTGCTGAGCCTGCGCATCCGGAGCCTGTGCTCTATTAACGGGAGAGGCCACAACAGTGAGAGGCCCACGTACTGAAAACAAGAAAAAAAAAAAACCACAATGAGGTATCACCTCACACCAGTCAGAATGGCCATCGTCAAAAAATCTACAAACAATAAATGCTGGAGAGGGTGTGGAGAAAAGGGAACCCTCTTGCACTGTTGGTGGGAATGTAAATTGATACAGCCACTATGGAGAACAGTATGGAGGTTGCTTAAGAAACTACAAATAGAACTACCATACGACCCAGAAATCCCACTACTGGGCATATACCCTGAGAAAACCATAATTCAAAGAGTCATGTATCACAATGTTCATTGCAGCTCTATTTACAATAGCCAGGACATGGAAGCAACCTAAGGGTCCATCGACAGATGAATGGATAAAAAAGATGTGGCACATCTATACAATGGAATATTACTCAGCCATAAAAAGAAACGAAATTGAGTTATTTGTAGTGAGGTGGATGGACCTAGAGTCTGTCATACAGAGTGAAGTAAGTCAGAAAGAGAAAAACAATTACTGTATGCTAACACATATATATGGAATCTAAAAATAATAATAATAATAATTCTGAAGAACATAGGGTCAGGACAGGAATAAAGATGCAGATATAGAGAACGGACTTGAGGACACAAGGAGGGGGAAGGGTAAGCTGGGATGAAGTGACAGAGTGGCATGGACATATATACACTACCAAATGTAAAACAGATAGCTAGTGGAAGCAGCCGCATAGCACAGGGAGATCAGCTCGGTTGCTTTGTGACCACCTAGAGGGGTGGGATAGGAAGGGTGGGAGGGAGACGCAAGATGGAGAAGATATGGGGATATATGCATATGTATAGCTGACTCACTTTGTTATAAAGTAGAAATTAACACACCATTGTAAATCAATTATACTCCAATAAAGATGTTAAAATAAATAAATAAATAAATAAATAAAATAAGTAACCAACAAGGACCTACTGTATTAACACACAAGGAACTCTGCTCAGTATTCTGTAATAACCTAAATGGGAAAAGAATTTGAAAAGGGATAGATAAATGTATATGTATAAGTGAACCACTTTGCTGGACACCTGAAAATAGCACAACATTGTTAATTAACTATACTCCAATATAAAATAAAAATTTTTAAAAAATACATACCTGAAATTGGAAAAATAAAATAAAATGCAAAAAAAAAAAAAAAGAATGGTCCAAGCAGAGCGAATAGCATGTGTAAAAGCCCTAAGGCAGAAGCGTGCCTGGCATGGTCCCTGGACAGCAGTTAGCTTAGTGTAATAGGAACAAAGAACGGTGGCTGAATTAAGTGAGAGGAGAAGGTATTGCCAGATTTTTCAGGGTTTGAGAGCCTTATAATACTATTTAGACACTGGACCTATTCTTGTACCTCCTATGCCCATTTTCTTCTTTTTTCAAGCCCATGCTAAATTGCATAATTGCCTTTGAGTATCTTCTACCAAAGTAGCTATAATATAAATGAAACGCCCTGGTTATGATCCTCTGTCCTGCACCTTTTAAACTGCAAACTCCATCTTAACTTTCCTTGGCAGGTATAGCAAAATTCATGTGCCCCATGCAGGTTTGGAGGAAGTAGGTTATACTGCTTGCCAATCCTTCTAAATGAGGCCATCAGCACAACTAAATCATGACTTTTCTGCAAGAGGGGAGAACTTCAAATTACCCCGTACTGCATACAAACTCAGAGGATTTAAGTGATTGCTGTCAGCTACCAGCACAGAGGGAGGTCAACTGGAGATGTTGCGATATTTTATTCTACTCTGGAGTCTGTTCTAACAATTGTCTTTTCAGGTGAGCTTCAGGTCAAAAAGACAGCTGAATGGCTGTTCATTCATTCCCTAAATATAGTTAAGCCATGAGATTCACTAGATGTGGCTATTAGTATGTTTGTTTTCTGTCATCTAAACATCTGAATAGCGTAAGTTTAAATATTTTCTTTTACTGCAGTTAGAAAATAACCAGTAGTAGAGAAATGAATGAGAAAATGCCAAAAAGAAAGCTTTTATATATAGAATGAATAAACAACGAGGTCCTACCGTATAGCGCAAAGAACTATATTCAATATCCTATGATAAACCATAATGGAAAAGAATTTTAAAAAGTATATAAAAAAGTATATATATATATATATATATATATATATATGTATAACTGAATCACTTTGCTGTACAGCAATAATTAACACAACATTGTAAATCAACTATACTTCAATTAAAAAACTATATTAAGAAAATGCCACAAAGAGAAAATATATGAAAGGAGAAAGTAAAATACCCAGTAAGTATATGGAAAATATTTAATTGGCACAGAAATAAAAATTGCCTGGTTATACAATTGTTTTAAAAAAAGTACCAAATTGGTAAAGTTAAAATAAATCATAGTAATTTTTTTGACAAAGATATGGGAAAATTTGTGCCATTAGTGGCATAATGTAAACTAGACAAAAAATTAATTAGAGGGCAATTTGGCAAAATATTGGAATCTTTAAAAGTATCTATTTCCTAGCTCTTCCCACTCAGAAGCCCTAGGATTAGTAATACCCTAATGGCAACAAATACACCTGGTGCCCAGATCCTGGTTACTAAATACAATTTCCCAGTTAAAGGAATCAAGGCTCCATGGAGAAATGATTGATTATAGGGCTGGGAAAATTACAATTCTTCTATGGGAAAATATAAGATAGGAAGTTTGGAGCACCTTGTGGTGTCAGAAAGTAAGAAAGAATAAACAAAAGACATAGGAGTCAGACAGAAAAAAGACAAATACTGCATGGTACCACGTATGTGGAATCTAGGGGAAAAAAGTTGAACTCATAGAAACAGAGAGTGGATTGGTGGTTGTCATGAGGATGGAAGAAGATGGAAATGGGGAGGTTGGTTAAAAGGGTAAAACTTTCAGTTATAAGATGGATAAGTTCTGAGGATCTAATGTATAGCATAGTAACTATAGTTGATAATACTGTATTATATAATTGAAATTTGCTAAGAGAGTTGCTCTTAAGCATTCTCACTGAAAACAAAAACAGGTAACTATGTGAGGTGATGGGTGTGTTAATTAACTTGATGGTGGGAGTCCTTTCATAATGTATATGCATATTATGAGATGTCATCTTATCACATTGTACACTTAAAATATATTAAAATTTTATTTGTCCATTATACCTCAGTAAAGCTGGAAAAAATAACTAGGAACCAACCTGAAAGAGTTGGCCAAAGCTAGAACAAAATGAGGAACAAATAAATAAAGATTGTACTGGATTATAACCCAAAGAACAACAAAATATATAACCATGAATCCATACTGATAGACATCAACTGATCAGTCAATCAATGGGGGAGAGGAAATCATTTTAGAGAACAATTCCAAACAATATATGCAGGTACTACCCCCTTTTAGGAGGTGGAGCTTAATGTTCCTCCCCTTGAGTGTTGACTGGACTTTGTGACTTGCTTTCAGAGAAAAGGAAAAATAGTAACTTTGCAGTGGAGAAATCTGACAGATGCTGCTTTAACCAAGTGCTCAAGGTTAACATCACCAGGAATAAATCATGATGATATCATGCACCCTTGGATATGATGCAACGAGAAGAGTACCTTACCTCTCTGATACCCCAAACTCATAACCCCAATCTAATCATGAGAAAACATGAGACAAACCCTAAATGAGGGACATTCAACAGATACCTCACAAATACCCTTCAAAAATACTGAGGTCTTGGGACTTCCCTGATGGTGCAGTGGTTAAGAATCCGCTTCCCAGTGCAGGGGACACGGGTTCGATCCCTGGTCAGGGAACTAGATCCCACATGCATGCCACAACTAAGAGTTTGCAGGCTGCAACTAAGGAGCCCTCAAGCCGCAACTAAGGAGCACGTGCCACATGCAACTAAGAGCTGGCACAACCAAAATAAATAAATAAAATTTAAAAAATAAAAAATAAAAATAAAAAATCCAACAGAGCCCATAAAATAAAATTTATAGATGAGATTGTTTAGGAACTATTAGAAAAATTATTGAGAGAAATTAAAGACTGAAAATAGAGTGACATCCTGTGTTCATGGATTAGAAGACCTAACACTGTAAAAATGACAGTCCTTTCTAAAATTAGCTGTAGATTTCATGCAATCCCAATAGAAATTTCAACACTTTTAACAAAAAAAATAAAATAAAATACTGAGGTCTTGTAAAATAACAAAGCCTAAGAAATTGTCACAGACCTGAGGTGACAAAAGAGAGGTGATGACCGAATGTAATATAGGATTCTGGACTGGATCCGGAAGAGAAAGAGACATTACTGGAAAAACTGGTGCAATCTAAATAAAATCTATGGTTTAGTAAAACAACAAAAACAAAAAAAAAACTAAACTAAAAATACTCCACTAACCAAACAATATTTCTCCTAGGTACTTATCCTGTAAGTATACAATTATGACATGTATGAGTGGTTCTCAAACTTTAGCATACAACTGAATCACCTGGAGTCACTGTGATAACCAGATTGCTAGGCTCCATTCCCAGAATTGTACTCAGTATGTCTGGGGCATCAGAGGAAGAGGGAGAGTTTGCCTTTATAATTAGTTCCCAGGTGCTACTGCTGCCCTGATCTGGAAACCACACACTGAGAACACTGACATCTGCAGACATTTACTTCAAGGATGCTTATTGTTGAAATTATCTCTTGGATGATATAATTTTTGTTTTGTTATCTTTTTCTTGTGAATGTTTTCAAATCTTTAAAAATGTTTTCAAATGTTTCTATAATAGGTGTGTGTTGCTTTTGTAATAAGAGAAGAACATAATTTTAAATTAAAGAGGCAGCTCTTTTTCACATGATATTCTTAACACTGATAGGAGATTTTTGTGTTCTTGAAGGCAGATTGATGCACAAAAAATACTATTGGTGGGGCTTCCCTGGTGGCGCAGTGGTTGAGAGTCCGCCTGCCGATGCAGGGGATGTGGGTTCGTGCCCCGCTCCGGGAAGATCCCACATGCCACGGAGTGGCTGGGCCCGTGAGCCATGGCCGCTGGGCCTGCGCGTCTGGGGTCTGTACTCCGCAACGGGAGAGGCCACAACAGTGAGAGGCCCGCATACCGCAAAAAAAAAAAAAAAAAAAAAAATACTATTGGTGGCTGCTTTTTAAAAATCAATATTCAACTTATTAAAGCGAAAAATTGAAAAACATAGTTTTCCATTAAGCTTCTAAGTTCAACCTAAAAAAATGTTATTATAGTTATAAGTCTAGTCTAGTCTGTTATAGTTACAAGTCTAGTTAAAAATGTTATTTAGTTATAGGTCTAATTATAGTTATAATTCAACAATCACTTCCAAGGGAACTTTGATTAATACTTTTACAATCTCCTAAATATTCTGTCCCATTTACAAACTTGGCTACACTCTCTTAAAATGTTTTAAACTTCATTTATAAATGTAACATAATAGATTCTATTTTTACATATTTTAAAATAAACGTTCAACAAGCAAAACTTTCCCAGAAATTTTGACATTGCATATAAATCTAGTAAATTATGCTTTAAAATATAGGGAATCTCAAGTTCTTTAAAACATTCTAATATTATTTACAAGCTTAGCCAAAGACTCATACTTTTCAACTTAAGATTCCAAATCTAAAATCAATGACTCAGTTACATGGTTTACATTTTACTCGTAAGGCTAATCTTTGAGAATTTCAAAATGCCAAATTCTTTAAAATATGGTAATCATTTGAAATACCACAAAAAATGAAGATTATCCCTAAATTTAACATAAACGATTAGTTCTATGGGTCTAATTGACTTCTTCAGATATATACTGTTATGGCTTGAATTGTATCACCCCCATATTCATATGTTGATCTCCTAACCCCGTGCCTCAGAATGTGACCTTATTTGGAGATATGGTCTTTATAGAGGTGATGAGTTAAAATAGGTGGGCAGGGGGAGTGATACCATAAGAAGGCAGAGCAAATGCACTTTGAAGACCTTGTTGACTGTTCTACAAGTTGGGCAGAGCTGATGAGCTGAGAGCTGATAATGGAAAGGAAAGCAGAATGAGGAGATGAACATAACTCCTGACCCGGAGGAGTAAATGTGTTAATAAGGAAACACCTTGAGAAGTTAATGGATTCACCCTTTCCCACCATGAAAAACACATTTTGGGGGGATAGTGACAGTGTCTAGCAGAGTCTACTGCTAGCATATTCATAATCCCCAAGTAACTGGGTGAGACACTAAGTTTCTCTGGTCCTCAGTTGCCGTATTTCTGAAATGAGGGTAATCATTGTAGCAAAGTCTGTGTATCTTTGTCCACAGCCCTTTTCCTTTTGGAACTCACCATTCCCCAGGACTTCGGAAGGCAAGCACCTTCGACTCTTTGCCTGAGGGCTTTCTGTGACCATTCGAGTTAGGGAGTTAAGGCTCCCCAAAACAACCTTCAACTAATAACTAAAGGGAGTGAGTGGGCAGATACCCGAGCTAGCTCACCCCAACTCTGAGAAGTGCGCACTGCAGTCTCCCAGAAACCCCCATGGATGGAGCCCCACTTCCTCCCCATAATCCGCTCATCAGTGTGCCCTTTACTGGCTTCCTTGCCTTCTGTTTCACTTCCCCACTTTCCTAAGGGTCCTGCCTGGAAGTACCTCCCAAAGAAATGACATGCACGCAAGTCCTTCATTCAAGGTCTGCGTCTGGGAGAACCAGGTTTAAGACAGTAATATACAACCTACTAATGAAACTGACCGATGGCACTTCTTATATCCAGGGTCTAAAATTAGCCCAGTATCAGCTTGAGGCAGGTCTCCTACTCTCTGGCTAGTGTTTAGCCATTCCAGGGGTCAACCAGATGCTTGTGCAGCAGTCTCTACATGATGCATGCTCTTGACACTTTCCAGAGTTAGACTAGGTGTTGGGCATGAGAAGATGTGGATTTTCCTTGTCTGCCATCTCAGTGTACACGCCCTGCTTGTTTTGTTTCCACAAACTCATACCAATCGGAATTTGAAGACAAACCCTGGCTCACTACCTCATCAGAGGTGAAAACTCTAAAGACAAATACGTAAGAATCAGCTGAGCAGAATCTCTGCAGTCGAAATGTGTGGGCACAGGCAATTCTGACACCTTTCGGTCCTGCTAGGATGCAAACCATTTAGCAGTCACAAATGACTTAAGTGTGATGCAGTCAGCATTGCCAGAGCAGCACATTTCCATCCCTGTCAAGGAAGGTAGTACAAAGGATAAATTAGGCTCTACAAAGGAGAGAATAGAAATAGCTTCTTAAACACCTTCTTAAAAGCCCTTTTACCTTGACTGCCTTCATCACAGGCAGCTGTGTCATCTGCCAACTTTGATACCGATGGTTTTCATACACACAGTAAGGACACAGAATCACTTTGCAAATATTTCCCTTAAAAGGTACTCTGTTGCTGTGAAATAAATACCTGGTTAATTGTATTTTGTTCGTTTTTCTAGGCAGGATCGTGAGCCATTGAGTTAGATTTACCTAGAAAACACAGTTGACCCTTGAACAACGTGGGTTTGAACTTATACTAGAATTCACTTATCCTAGGATTTTTTTCAGTAGTAAACACTTCAGTACTACTCGATCTGCAGTTGGCTGAATCCACGTATGCGGAGCCATGGATAGGGAGGAATAGTGTATACACCGGGGATCAACTATAAGTTATACTGGAATTTTCCACTGTGCACAGAGGATCAACATCCCTAACCCCTGTGTCATTCGAGGGTCAACTGTACAGCCCTTTAATAATATCCAAGGGTGCAAATATGACTGCAAAGTAATGCAGTTCATTTTCTTAACGAACATTCAAGAAATTCAATATTACAATCTAAAATACAAATTAAATGTCCTTACTCAAATGCTGCTGCCACTTTCAGAACTGAGATTTGGACACAGCCTCAGTGGTGGAAGTACCACTTCATTCATCCTTTGGCTTTTTAGAAACAGCCCAAGGACATCCAAGTCCAGTGAATACAGCGGACAGCCCCTCTGCCCAACAGAGGTAAGGGTAAAAAAATGAAACAGTGATCTTTTCAATAAACGCTTTCTAATTTGGCTTTCTGAAAATGTCCACATTTCCAAAATTTCTAAAAAATACAGCAGCAGCATTGAGAAAAAGAGTATAGCCTTTCAAGCGATGCATATGTTGTCAGTATTTGAATATGCAGGTTTGGGTATATTTTCTCATAATAAACAGCCTCTTGACTTTTCACTTCTGCCTCACCCTGCCACCACCAATGATTTTCTCCCAATTCTTCCTGCACCCGCGAAAGGATTACCGGCTTTGTATATCTGTTTCAGTGCCCCATGCTCTGAAAGATAGTGCACCTCCTGTCTTGCTTAACTACTTATTTCTTACGTCAATACTTCTGCATGTCAATCTATTGGGACTCAGAGTCCAGCCAAAGGATGGGCCGCTCAAGCAGATATTTGGGATGCCAGTATCTGCTTGGGAGCAACAAAACTTATGGGGTGATTGAACATTTCTAGAAATGAAAGGAGATTGAGAAAATAGGAATTACCCAAATTCTCTTCCTAATAATAACAAATGCCCTACTAAGAGCAAACACCCATACGCAGTTCAATCTGTTCCAAGCACTGTTCTAAATGCATTAACTATATTAATGTCTTTAAATCTCATAGGAACCCAATGATGTAGGTACTATTATTATTCCCATTTTACAGATGAGGAAACTGAGGCACAGAGAGGTTAAGTAATTGTCCAAAGTCACACAGCTAGGAGTCTTGACCTCATATGGAGGAACTGTAGGTGTTAGAATAAGTACTTCAAAAGCTTCTTAGAAAGGTGCTTTGAGACCCTCCTGACCCCCAAGGTTATGCTCCAGAAACACAAGATATTCATTTAACTCCTTGCTAAGAACAGTCGGCCCAGGAATAGTCAGGGTTTTGTGCTTGGCTGAGAATGTGTACAAGTTTAGGGTCAGAACTGACTGTGCAGGACAAGGCAGAGAGTCTGAGCACGGCTGCCTGCTGCCAGGGTCCTGCTCTGACCTTCCCCCAGGAAGCTCTCAACCTCGCCTCCACATAACGTGAACAAATGATCCAAGGATACGAGTTTGAAGGGGCGAGTGTATTAGCAGGCTCGGCATGTTAAATTATTAGCCTGCACCAGGATCCTATACATCTTTGTCAGCGGCTGCTCAGATTGAGTGCATTTTAATAGCACTGGGTTCCCAGTGTAATTCAAAAAGAGAAAGAAAAGAAAGGCAAGCAGGAGGCTCAGAGCAAAAGTGACGCAGCCTGGTGTTCTGATGATATGATGGGACCCAGGTCCCAGGGCTGCTGTTGTATTGTCTACACCACCAGGGTTGTTGCTGGTACCATAGAATCTTTTTCCTCTTCAGTAAAATATAAGTTCTTCCCGTCAAGATTCTCACAGAAGTTTGGATACTTGTAGCTAAGCCATCATTAGGCAAGAGAACACAGACATGGAATTTTCTATTAGGAAGAAAGCCTGCCTTGCCTGTACCGAGGGACTTGAGTCATGGAGAGTCTATCAACAGAATTTTATAGATGCACCCGTAGAAATGTGCTATATTAGGTTGTCTGCCATCAACAACTGCTCTTTCCAATCTATCCTGCTTTTTGCATAAAGAACTGTTTCTTAAAGTTCTGTTTCCGTTTCGGAAATGATCACGAATACCAGTTGACTCCTTACTACATTCTATGGTACGTATTTCCAAGCTTCCATCAAATGCACTACCCTTTTCCCTTCATTCCCAACAAGCTTAACTTTGAACCCTAACCAGACAAATGTTTTCTTGATCCTATCGGGGCCAACTTATTCATAGATGAGGTTATCATTAGGTAGCATGATTACAAGTAGGTCAGGTGAGGGGTATAGTCCGCAGATATTTCTCTCATCCACTTGTATGCAGCCTGCTACTTCATTATTAGCATTTCTTCCTTCAGTTTCACATTTGGTGATTGTTAAAGGGTTGCCCCCTTCCTAAGAGATGTGCATTTCAAACGGTTACCAATTTACAATCCAGTGTTTCAGTGTGAAGGATTTTTCCAAGAGCAGGTGTTATAGATCAAGATCTAGAGAACATGAGGGGCTTGAAGTCAATGAAGAAGCCACCACAACATGCAGGGTGGGGTGTGTGTGTGTGTGTGTGTGTGTGTGTGTGTGTGTGTGTGTGTGTGTGTGTGTGTGTGTGTGTGTGTGTGT
>NW_006792928.1:0-3932 GCF_000442215.2 Lipotes vexillifer | reverse complement strand
TTTAAAAAAAAAAAAACTAACAAAAAACCCAACCTATTTTCCAATTTACACAAAAATTCAAGGGTAATTTCAGTAACACATTCAGGTAAACCAAGGATCCAGGGGACAGTCTATAAACCAGACAGCTCTCTTATTTATGTTTATTTGGCCAAGAACTGTGATTTTTTTTTTTTTTTTTTGCGTTACGTGGGCCTCTCACTGCTGTGGCCTCTCCCGTCGCGGAGCACAGGCTCCGGACGCGCAGGCTCAGCGGCCATGGCTCACGGGCCCAGCCACTCCGCGGCATGTGGGATCTTCCCGGACCGGGGCACGAACCCGTGTCCCCTGCATCGGCAGGCGGACTCTCAATCACTGCGCCACCAGGGAAGCCCTAGAACTGTGATCTTTTAACTGCATGTGTCTAGTAATCAGACAGCCTGGATTTCCAAGGATTACACTGAATTTCAAATTTTCTGCCCCATCTTAGTGCATCAATAGATGCACTCCTATCTATAGAACTACATGTGTAGATCATTGGTCTAGACTGTCTGAAAAACGCCAACCCTATATTTAGGACAATGTTTTTGGTAAGGTTATCTACTCAGGAAGGCACGCCATCTACCGAGGTTTGTTTGGTGATCCTGGAGTCATATATGGACCAGGATAGGGTCCAACTGAGCCTTCCATCATTTGTTTCTTCTATTCTTTCTCTCCTAGAGAAGAGTACTATGAACCTTGTATCATGCTGTTTCTTAAAATAAAATTCCTTTGTCCTGGACCTTTATCTGGGATCACGATTCAGAAAGCTCTGAGAGTCACTCCAATGCTATGATTAACCTTATTTCGATCAAAAACAGTCTCTCTTTCCTGATAGTTTCTCTCGACCTGTAATTTGCAGTGGCTGTAACATTTCACACTCACATATGCAAGATGTGATTTAAAAAAACAAACAAACAAACAATGTAGCTTGGAAGTACCCGTTTCCACCAGGTAGGCAGCAAAAACTTAATCATGTCAATTCAATCATTAGTTTTCTTCTGGATAAAAACTGTACCTTTCTGTGCCTACTGAATCAATCCAGAAATTTCTCTACTTCGCTGCCTTTCTTCCTGGAGCTTATATACATTCCAAGGCAGCTGACTTACTGTGAATTATGGTTCTGGGATCGATGAAGGCTGTCCGGCCCACGTGCTACACTTTGTGTTCTCTTTGACTATCACTTATCTCACCTGGTCTTGGGTGTCCATTTCTGGCCCTGCTGCATCTACTGTGGTTGTCAAGACCCCTGCCTGGACCCCAGACTACATTCTGCTCAAGAGGAAAGTAGCCCTCCTTGGGGGCTGGGGAATTCTCACCTGCATTTTCCATACCACACTGGGGCGCTCACATCCATGCCGTGCCTCTCAGATACCTGCCCCAGCTTCCGTTGACTTGGCACTCTTTCGTGATGCCTGGACTTCCCCAGGCTACATCCTGGTAGTCCAGGAAATGTGCTTTCTTTTCTAGGACCCAGAGTTTCTATCAATGCTTATGTAATCCATCCTCAACTGTGGATTCATTCTAAGGTATCAACCTGGGGATTGAATCAATCAGAGGATTATTCCTGATCCCCTGATTCTTCTTACTTTGGATGAAGCTTTGCGTCTTAGGGCAGGAAACTGCTCTTGGATCATTATTTATAATTCCCTACTCTGTGTTTCACAACATAAATGCTCTGCTATGAGTCCTCCATGGCTATCAGCCCTTTGGAGCTTAGTAAATACTTTCTCAATGAAAAATTCCAGCTCATACTGTGGAAGAACCTGCATTAAAGGCTATTATTTCAGATATTTTAAAAATGTCTAATCAGGTGTTGGAACTTCAGTAATAATTTCTTTGTTTCTGGCTCTTTTAGACCTTCCCTAGGAGTGGTCCATACGGAAGATAATTTTGGTTTTCTTGGGGGCTACCAGTGGCCTAAACTTCCTCACCTCACCTTCATATCTTTTTCTGAGGCTCATTTCTATAGTCATCACGAAATATACCATTTTGTCATCTTATTTTTACATGCATTGCTTGCTACATTTATTAATTTGTCGAGGTCACTTAGTTTAAGGTTTGTAACCCCGGATGATTAAGGAGATGATTTTGTTCAGGTTACTGCGAAAGGGGGACCATTCATTAATAAAGGTTCTCAAAGAAGAGGGAGAAAACCTGGGGTTTACAGAGGCAGGTAAACAAGAGTCATGAGGAAGGAGGGACAGTGAGTTTCATGGGATTGCAGAAGAGCGTGGAGGCCTTTCTTTTTTTCGAATATAAGTGGGCAGGGTGGTCCTTCGTGCTCAGCCATTCCCTAGAACATAAAGGGGTGTGGGATTACAGTTCAGTATTATCAGTCCCTTTTTTTGTGTTCAGGAAGAATATCATTCTTCCTCATTCTATCGGATTACCCAGAATGGTAAAGGAAAAAAAAAAAAAAGAAATATTTTACAATCTCTTGATAAAACAAATGTAAACACAAGCTCTTTTTAATATAAATAAACCATCAAACCTTAGCTTTATTACCCATGGTAAATAAAATTCCTTTCCTGTGAACGTTCTACAGCCATTCAGATTCTGTCCTGCAGGATTTCCCCTAGCAGTCACTTTACTTTAGGACAAAACCACTCTCTTCTTCAACAGAAACACATCCTGCACACCTTAAACACAAAGTGGTACCTCCTACCACTATTGCTCCTGGTAGAGTCTCACACACACATATTATTTAACTACAGTGACTTCTGTTTCACAGAGAAAACTAGGAGGCAGATAACCATGAACTGTTTGTCACACACCGATACTTTTCAGCAGACAAGCTGAACTCGTGGATACACATCTATAGTCTTACATACACCCATAGCACAACTTCTCAAAGTGGTGAAAACGAACATATTCACTGACAGACTCAAATATATACTTTCTCTATAACATATAAAATAAGAGGAGAAAAGTATATAAACTTAAAATTATGCTTATATATTAATGTTTCAGTATTCCGTCTTACTTTGAAATGATCTAGGTATTCAATTAATATGTATCAACTCAATTGCGTATAAATCTAAAGTTTTAAGTTTCCTAAAGATCTTGGAACTTATCTTCCTGTCCACATATTACAAAACATAATTACTGTTGAAATACAGCTTGTCATTATAATGACTTTATTTGGTTAAACACAAATTTATGTTTTTCATAATTATAAACATTCACAATCTTAAGCATTAGTTGTACTAGTTTAATCAATCAGTAAACCTGTATAAGTTTGCACAGAACATTCCCAAGTAGAATAAAAATCTGTGTATACATTATGATTAACCCTAATAAATCAGAGAAGATGGAGCTGTTTTTACTAAACCTAAAATATTAAATTAGTCTTGTTTGCCAAAACTGTATCCAAATTATGTAAACTTGAATTCCTAAAACATATCAAAGTTGGTTTCTGTAAAGATATTTTTAAGTCAAGTACATTGAAAGTATTTGAGATTCAATTCCCTTAACTTCTGGGAATTTCAGGAATATTCAGTTTGTATAATGCTGATTTATCATTAAGCCATCAGAATAGAGCTCCTTTAAGAAATCTTATAACCTAACTTAGTAATACCATCTTGAGGTAGAGAAATATTACACACTCACACAATGAGAGGTAAAAGACTTTCTGAACTACGCATGCATAATCGTGCGGGCATAGAGATACCTAATAACTTCAATTCTCAAATTTCAGCCATGAGACTTCTCTGGTGGCACAGTGGTTAAGAATCCGCCTGCCAATCCAAGGGACACGGGTTCGAGCCCTGGTCCAGGAAGACCCCACATGCCGCAGAGCAAGTAAGCCCATGTGCCACAACTACTGAGCCTGACCTCTAGAGCCCACGAGGCACAACTACCGAGCCCACGTGCCACAACTACTGAAGCCCGCGTGCCTAGAGCCTGTGCTCCGC
>NW_006792927.1:0-493 GCF_000442215.2 Lipotes vexillifer | reverse complement strand
CCCGTGTCCCCTGCATCGGCAGGTGGACTCTCAACCACTGCACCACCAGGGAAGCCCAACAATCAGTTTTTATTTGAGGTCCCTCTAAACATTCCAGGAACGGTTTTCTTCAGTTGGAAAAAAATCTAAAACATTGGATCCTAAAACATTTTGAGGCTCAGTGTGGGGTTCTGGGGTTCACCTTTTATGTCATACCTCATTCCATGAAGTGATACGGTTTTATAGTGAAAAAGTGAAAAAGAAAAAGTACTCTGTCCCCTGAGTATGGGGATGGGAAGGGAGCATCCCCTTCCGGTTCAGTGAGCCCACTTGCCACCCGTATATTGGGAGTTTTTAAATAGAAAATACCAGGTAAAATTAACCTTCCTCTAAAAGTGCTTTCTCTTTGACTCAGGGATTTAATAGTAATGCAAAAGGCCTCTGAGCTCCAAAGAAATGAGAAGTTAAGTTTACTATTTCTTTTTTTTTTTTTTTTTTTTTTTTTTTTTTTTTT
>NW_006792926.1:0-204 GCF_000442215.2 Lipotes vexillifer | reverse complement strand
CCCCCTCCCTGTGTCCTCAAGTCCATTCTCTACGTCTGTGTCTTTATTCCTGTCCTGCCCCTGAGTTCATCAGAACCTTTTTTTTTTTTTAGTTTCCATATATATGTGTTAGCATATGGTATTTTTTTTTTTCTCTTTTTGACTTACTTACTTCACTCTGTATGACAGACTCTAGGTCCATCCACCTCACTACAAATAACTCAA
>NW_006792925.1:0-3852 GCF_000442215.2 Lipotes vexillifer | reverse complement strand
GAAGATCCCACATGCCGCGGAGCGGCTGGGCCCGTGAGCCATGGCCGCTGAGCCTACACGTCCAGAGCCTGTGCTCCACAATGGGAGAAGCCACAACAGTGAGAGGCCTGCGTACCGCAAAAAAACCCAAAAAACAAAAAACATTTCATGATCCTATGAGCTCAACCTGATATTCAAGCCTTCCAAGTAATAACCTTAACTTAGCACTCTTACCTCCCATTCCTCACCATCAAATAGCTCCTTACTGATTCTGGCTTTCCTGTTCTAGTCTTTAGCTCCTCTTGCTTTATTATCTTTCAGCTGTCAGTGCCTTATCTATATTCCAGACCTACTTCAAATGCCTACTTTGGAAATGTTGGTTTAACTTATCTTTATACTTTTAAAGCATCTGTCCAATTGCTACATCTTTTGAACTTCCAAGGGTACATTTTGTCTCTGTTATGGTAGGTCTTACTCTGTCTTCCAATAGTCAACTATTTGCCTTATACTTCAACCAGACTAATTTTATTGATCATATTAATCACTCTCATCACCTATCATTTCTAGCAGAGTAGTCATAAATGGTACTTAAATATTTGAGGAATTTGCATGTGCTCAGAACAGTGTGCTGTTTATCTGTGACAATGTACTGGGAAGTAGAAAAATGGTGGGTAAAAAAGATGAGTCAAACTGCCTACCGTGAAATCCTGGCTCTGCCACTTACTGTCTATATGAGATAAAGCAAATTAATTTACCTCTCTAGGCCTGCATCATCAGTAAAATGGAGACAATAACATTCCCCACATCTGAGACTGAGGATTGAAGGAAGCAATCATATCATGAAAAAAGGAGTCCCTTTAATATATAAAGAGCTCCTACCAATAACTAAGGAAAAGACCTAAAATCCAATGGAAAAATGGACAAAACATAGAAATCTTCAGTTAATGAAAAATTTTAAATGACTCAAATATAAGACGTTTTACCCTACTCATAAGAAAAATGTAAGATACAATTTTTCACCTGTTAGATTGGTAAAGTTCACGAAAACATGTGGAAATATGATACCTTAAGCTTTGTTGCTCAGAGTATAATTTGTTAATCCAACTCCACTGAGGGTTATTTGACATTATCTAATATAAAATGAATAAACTGTTCTTTCTAGGAATTATGTGAAACGATAGTCATTGCAACTCTGTTTTCTGAGTATAAAACACTGGAAACAACCTAAATATCTATCATTATGTAACTTTGTTTAAAACATCAAATCACAATGATTATATACCGATATAGAATAATCTGCAAGATTTATTACTACTAAGTTGTAAATATCAAAATGGGTTGGCCAAAAAGTTCATTTGGGTTTTTCCATTACATCTTACGGAAAAACCCGAACAAACTTTCTGGCCAACCCAATAAAACATCATATATTGTATACTGCCATCTATGTTGAAAAGATTCTATCTAGAGAGAGATGCAAGAAATTGATAACAGTGGTTGGCTCTAGGCTGAGAACCTGGGTAGCAGAGGGAAAATGATGCAAGAGAGAACCTTATTTTTTTCCCACTGTATATCCTTTTGTTCCTTTCGAATGCTATACAAAATGTACGTATTACCTAGTCAAATAAATAAATAATTCGCTTAAAAGCTATAAACAAAAAAAATTTATTTTAAGAAGATCAAGTTCTTCCTTTAGGTTACTAATCCCTGGTTAAATAAGGTTACCTTCAATATTCTTTTTTCACCACCCTTGGGCATAACCTCGCTACATTACCACAGCCAGCTTACAAACGCTGCTTTCTTCCTTCTATGACTTTTTTAAAGATATCTTTCCTCATGGGAAATTCCCTTTCCTCTTTTTAACTCAAACACAGCATAGGATATTGCAGTATTTCGCAAACTTCAGTGATTGTAGGAACTACTTATGAGTATATTCCTTTGCAGTTCATTCAGCATGTAAGCACAGAGATAATTTTTCCTAAATTGCATTTTACTATGAAAAAATCTGCCTAAAAACTATGAAAGACTTCACAATCTCATCTCTAAGTCTTCATTCATGTAATTTCGCTGTGAGGAATGTTTAAGAACCTAATTTCTAACAAGATTTAGCATAAAGCAACTCCTTCAAGAAGATTTTTTTGTTGTTGAATTTTAACCCTAGATTTAGAGTTTATCTGGGCACAGCTCAGAAGGATATTTCTTCTGTCTCCTGACTTCCCAAGATTTTTTCACCAGAGACTGTTTTCTCTCTCTTTAAGTCCTTACTTGAATGATTAATCATCTATATTATGTCATACTCTATATAATAAGTATATATCATTGATACACTTGTATATATAAGGACAGACTCTTAATAAGTACATAATGAAACAATTAATTACATATGAAGCAAGGTAGAGCACATGTTTAATCTACACTAGAGAATCTGATTCCTGCAATATGAAAAAATGGGACATTAAAGTTGGTGGAATAATGTTATCTGTGCAAACAGCATGTAACCTTGTCCTATATTATTTTCTAAGTGTCTTTTAAAGCAAATTTTTAAAAAACCTCTTAATTCCTAGCTGGTAAAATACCTTCTAAGTTATGTAAGTATATATTAATATACATATATATATATATTATTCATCCATAAATATTTTATAATTTCTCTCTAAAATATAAGGACTCTAAACGAAGACCTTAACCATAAGGCATTATCACCTCTTCAAAAAGTCAACAATAATTCCTTATTATCCTCAAATAGCCAGTCTGTTTAAATAGAGTTAACTCTACAAACATGCACAGGTACTGTAATATTTATCACTTCTGATTCTGAAGTACGAAGAATAAAACACAAATCTCTGGCACCCTCTGGTGTTTAAACACTATATAGCTTCCCTTATTCATCCCATATGTACTGACAAGCACAACAGAAAATATGATTTACACTGGGAAAAAGTCACAAAAATGTTCTTTTCAGTTAAACAGATAGTTATGAAAATACAGGCAGATATCACTCTATGTTATTAAACCTCATCCAGTTAAGACAGGATCTAATGCCATACACTATTACCTCCTCTTATTTAACAAAAGAGTCAATATTAAGGGTCTATTTTAAGCTTAATTTTAACAATAACTGAAGTGATATTAAGTATCCAAGAAAGAAAACTGAAAGAAAAGACATTACTATAAAAAGATATGCATAAAACCACATATAACCCAAATAACTAGAACATATTATACAAAACTGAGAAGTGTATCTTCGTGCAAAAATAAAATATATCTTAAAAATAGATTATAGATAATCCTGTTCTCTTTTTCAAAATTCATTATTTCAACAAATTTCTGAATGCTTATTATGAACAAGGCATTGTTCTAAATGTTAGATATACAATGGTAAAGTTACTGTAAACTCTCAGAGATTTAAAAAGGAGTGGGGCGCATAAAGAAGGGTAAATAAATGAATAGGGTAACTTTAGATAGTGCCTCAAGACAGCAGATATGACTGAAAAAGGAATAAAGAGAGAGGATTTATCTAAACAGATATAAAAACAAATAATGAAAGATAATTGAAAATGCAAAAATATTAACACAGAAATAAAACAAAAACAGCACTAAAATGAAAATCTAGAAATGTACCCTTGTATAACTGAGAATTTACTAAAAGGTAAAGCAGCATTTCAAATCAGAAAAGTAAGGATGATGAAATCTTCAGTAACTGTTGTTGAGATGAGCAACCCAACTGGGAAAAGGTAATTTCTGTTTAAGCTATTTACAAAGATAGAATCAAGAATTACTGAAGATTTTGTAAAGGTCTATTGCATATATGAGGTGTGTATAGATAACTTGGAAGAAAATATAGGAGCACATCATTATGAGCTAAGGATAGGGAAA
>NW_006792924.1:0-350 GCF_000442215.2 Lipotes vexillifer | reverse complement strand
CAGCAGGAAGTAGGCAGAGCGGTCATCACCCTGTTCCCTGAAAGATGTGGGGAAAGATAAAAGTGAGGTATTGATTAAGACCGAGTCCCCTTAAAACAGAGTTCCTGTGCCAAGTTTATGATTAATGTCTCAATCTGAAATGATGATTCCTTTTCTTGTCAAAAATATGTTCTCTCAAAATTGAGGAGTATCCAGAAGAGGAGGATTGAAACTGAGAGGGACTTTGTGGTCTCCTGGGCACAGAAGCCTTTCTGTGTGCCTCCTAACTTGTTTTTAGGGAATAGACTAGAGACTCGAGGGCCTTCCCTGAGTTCCAAAGGGCAAATTCGAACAGTTGCTAATCAGGGAAG
>NW_006792923.1:0-526 GCF_000442215.2 Lipotes vexillifer | reverse complement strand
CCCTACTGAGTAACTTTGGCACCTCTGTTGAAAATCAATTGGTTCTATATGTGGTGGTTTATTTCTGGACTTTTTATTGTGTTCCACTGATTTGTCTACTCTTACACCAGTACCACACAATTTTAATTAGTATAGTTTTATGTTGATTTGATTACTATAGCTATACTGTATTTTATTAGCTTTTTGTTAAAGGCTGAATTAGAGAAGGCATCTTATATTCACTTATATTCACTTGGTTATTACAGCTTTAATTTGTATTAATATAGCTGTAAATCCTTCAAACTTAGTTCTTCTTTTTCAAGATCATTTTGATCCTTTGCACTTCCATATGAATATTAGAATATTAGAATCAGCTTGTAAATT
Organism: Lipotes vexillifer; assembly: GCF_000442215.2. Classification (NCBI taxonomy): domain Eukaryota; kingdom Metazoa; phylum Chordata; class Mammalia; order Artiodactyla; family Lipotidae; genus Lipotes; species Lipotes vexillifer. The sequence goes on along the minus strand of NW_006792923.1, from coordinate 163 downwards.
CCTACAAGCAAGCTAGCTGGGGATTTGATTGGGATGATATTGACTCTATAGATCAATTGGGCCATATAACCAACTTAGCAAATCAGTATTCAAGAATACATTACTTGGGCTTCCCTGGTGGCGCAGTGGTTGGGAGTCCGCCTGCTGATGCAGGGGACACGGG
>NW_006792922.1:0-216 GCF_000442215.2 Lipotes vexillifer | reverse complement strand
CTCCTGAAATTGGTTTCCTGCAATTTGGCATCACATTCAAGTCCTCTTCTCAGCCTTACATGAGTATATTTGTGGACGAAAGCTGTCATTTATAACTCTACAGGTTTGTGAATTACAGTGCCCCTGAGCTCCTCTTCTCCTCTCGCTTTCTTTTGAGCTGGCCACAATACGGCATAATTGCTTCAGACCCGAGTCTGGTTCAGGCACGGCAGGCTA
>NW_006792921.1:7509515-7525025 GCF_000442215.2 Lipotes vexillifer | reverse complement strand
CAACCAGGTGTGGGGAGGCTGCTAGTCCAGTCCCTCAATCTCACCATTTTATGCCCCTCCCACAACCCACACAGCAAAGCAAAACAACTTCTCTTCCCAAGTTAACTCTTTTCCATGGATGTTACCATTTTTTTGATATACTCAAGTTCAAATTCCAGTTTTGTTTTGTTTTTTTAAGAATGTACTAGCCCTCTTACATGTCTATCTATTTACTCCCATGTGAGTTAGGATCCTCACCACTTGGTTTTGTTGAATTACAGTATTTTTTATTGAATAAAACTAACTTTATGGCTTTCATCCATATAGGCACTCTCCTAATTCCTACTATAAAATACTACCGGTTGAAGACAAAGCACATTTTTGTCTCATTTCTCTACTCAATCTGGATTAGCCCCTTATTGCCTACAGGATAAAAATATACAAGTGAAGAGAAACATTACTACTTTAACCATTCTCCTTGGCCTATTTCCCAATTCCTCACAAGTCTTCCCTCTGGCAGGATAGTCTCAAGAGAAATCCTGCCTGAGCTCACGCTACTGTCTCCATTCCCACTCCAAACTTGCTCTTTTGTCTCCAAACCACAGAACCTAAAACTGTGTCGAAATTCTCTGCCTCCACATGGACTGCCCATTCTCAGCAATCCAGCTAGACTGATGTCCTCCTGACTATCTCAGCCCAACTCTCCTAACCGCCACCATCCAGCTTTCTATCATCTTCTACTAGAGAACTTTGTTTCAAATTACACTGCAATTTCCTAGAATGCAGGAATTCTAATTTGGGATTCCCTTTGCAAATCCTATGAATGTGAGCAGTACAGTTTAAGTGACAACATACTTTCAAACTGAAGAAGTGCTATTGCTTCACCTGGTAGGAAGCCACAACAGACAACCAAATAGGAATATGAGCCCCCTAGTCACTTACATTCCAATGGTTTGTGAGAGGCGCTCCTGGACTGCAGTTCTTCTTGCTTGGCCATGGTGTATTTGCTTTGGAGCCTGACACCACTGCTTTCACAGCCATCCTGTCGTTTCAGCTGGTAAACCACAGGGATGACGTGCTCATATTCACCACCAGCTTGTAATAACCTGTACTTATTTCTGGTGGGCCAGACCATAAGTTGGGGAAGGACAGAGCACTCAGGTGGCATCCTGATTATCCTTCCAGCCTTCAGATAAGACCTTCCTTTGGAAGATGTCAGAGGGCCCTGTGGACTCACTTCTTCAAGGAGGCATTCTGCCTCATGCATTACATCTTCAGCTTCCAACTCAGAGTCTTCTGAATCCTCAGGAAGCACGATGGTCAAGGCAGCGCTTTTCTGCAACAAATAGGCTGTCTTAACATTTGAGAAGCTGCTCAGGTCTTTCAGCTTCCTGCCTTTCACAGTCTTTTTAGTCTCTGCACACCTTTTCAAGTTCTCTTTATGCACCTCCCCAATCTCATCATTCACCATCACTTCATCTTTGTCTGCACTTAATTTCCTATTTGTGACTGGCTTTCTCCATGACCCCTTGGTTTTGCAGTCTGGTGAGGTCCCTTCACCTCTGGAGGGCATTTGCTGGGGAGATTTCTCTGCCTGTGCTTCATACCAACTCATGTCGCACTGGACGCCCTCTTCTACTTTGGTAAACTGGGCCGACCAGGTAGGGGAGGGAACGTGCCCCTCATAGTTACTGTTCTCTACCTCACCTTCACCTTCATCTTCATCCTGGTTCCTACTCTCCAGCTGCTCTGCTCCCTTTCTCATTTCCCACTGGATGCCATCAACCTACTCTGTACAGGGTGGAAGGAGGGGAGGAATAATGACACTCCTCATAGAGGCTATGAGAGTCACCTCCAGAGGGCATTTGCTGGGGGTATTCCTCGAGCTGTATGCCCTCACCTACTTCATTCGGCAGGGGGACAGGGGAAATTACAGGGGAATAAAAATACTCCTCGTAACTATCAGAATAATCATCATCATCATCAGTTTCAAAGAGGTCCCTGTACTTCCACCATGGTCCTTCACTACTTTCTGATGATGGCTCAGGCTGTGCATCATAGCACTGACCCATAGCACCCTGAGTGGCCTCATCTACTTTGTTGACCTGAGCCAACCAGGTCGGGGAGGCAATACCTCCCTCAGGATAGCTGATGTTCTCTACCTCTTCCTTTTCACCCACATTCTCAGGGCAGAATGTATTCATAGGGACACTGGTCACCCTTACTATGTCACGGCTGTCGCCTTCTGAGTTAACATCTTGTTTTTCATTCAAGTTTTCAGCCTGTTGAGGTTCAGTTTCTGTTTGTGTGTCTTTTGTTTTCATTTCTTCCCTGTACCCACCATATTGTTGTGCCGTGTTATAAAACAGGAACCGTGGGTCTTTGGTTGAGAGTAGTGGGCAATGGGGACTGAAGGACGAGGAAGCTAGGATACTCACTGAGCACCACAGGATATGGAAAATACAGACTGCATTTGTGAAACCTAGAAAGAGAATGGAATAGTTAGCTATTTTGTCTCCTGCAGCTGGTCACAACATTCAGCCAGTACACACCACACCTGTACAGCCACAACTGTTCAAATCCACCACAGGACTACCACTTAGTCTTCTGTTACCAAAGCCAAGGTCTTAAAGTCCTCCCAAGTCCTTACATGAATAACTACTAACAACTTTCTTAACCCATCTCCCACACATCTCACAGGCCTGTAATGCATTTTGCTTCCAGAACAGTCTTTCTGAACAATCTGTGATCCTTACTTCAGTCACAGTATTTGAATGGCTTATCATTGCCTGTCAGGATAACGAGGAACAATGACCACATTTCTTAGGATGGCATAAAGCACCTCATTATCTAGTTTCTCATTGTATCATCTCATTAAGATGTAGGTGGTCCACTAAGGACCTTGCCATAGACGGGTTATTCCACATAAGGCAACTCTTTTCCTCCCTTCCCTGCTACCAAACTGCTACCAAAGCCTAATCGTTTTACAAAGGGAATCCTGCCAACACATGGACCTTGAGGCATTTTGCTAAGAAAAATCAGTTGGACAGAAAAAGGCAAATGCTGTATGATCACTTATGTAAATATATGGAAAAAGTGGAATCACAGAAGCAGAATGGTGGTTGACAGGCGCGGGGTGTGGGGGAATGGGGAGACGTTGGCCGATGGCAAAAACTCCTCTAATTCAGCTTATTCAGAAGACAACACAGGCAAAGAGAAGTTAAATATTTACTAAAATCAGCCCATTTTTAAGAACATAATTCAGGGAATTCTGTGGTGGTCCAGTGGTTAGGACTCTGCACTTTCACTGTCGAGGGCGTGGGTTTGATCCCTGGTTGCAGAACTAAGATCCCACAAGCCTCAGGACGTGGCCAAAAACAAAAACAAAAAAAACAACCCCCCCCCCGTCCCCCATAATTCAGCCCTTTCTTTCAATTCTATAGCACTGTGTACTCCATGTCTTAAATATTTAAAAGGTGGTAGACATTCTGGATATGTAAAATGCTTGGAAGTCACTCCCAAAACAGTAAAAAAGCTAATATATCACAAACTCTTCTCAGATCATTCACAGCAGTGGGTGTACAGGGAAGACTGCTACCCCCAGTATTGGAGAGACGTGAACAGACAATCACAACATACAGGAACACAAACCCTGTAGGGATCTCATCCCCATCTAGCCCACTGGAAGTGGCTTCACTCATGGAATTCCAGGTTTCACAAGACAGTACATCCTATAAATTTCTTCTCACTAAAATCTGAGTCATGTTGCAATTAAGAAAAACCGAGTACAAATTTATTCCTACTTCCAGCACTTACCCCTTTAATTCTCCTAAACCACAACTCTAAAGGACAAATAAAATATTGTAAACATTAAGGGTGTAGAAAAACCAGGGGTATATAGCAGCTCAGCCTGTGCATTCCAAGAATGATTAAGATACAATATGGAGACTTTCCCTGGTGGCGCAGTGGATAAGAATCCGCCTGCAAATGCAGGGGACACGGGTTCGAGCCCTCCGGGAAGATCCCACATGCCGCGGAGCAGCTAAGCCCATGCACCACAACTACTGAGCCTGCGCTCTAGAGCCCGAGAGCCACTACTACTGAGCCCGTGCACCAGGGCTAATGAAGCAGGGTGTGGAGGTCACGGGAACAGACTGGCCTGCGGGGAGGGGGTGTTAGGAGACGCGGAGCCGGGGGACTGGACTCCCGACTGAGGAGGGTTTCGGCCCGGGTGGAGGCTGGGGGGTAGGCTGGAGAGGCTGCGGACAAGGGCGGTGCAGCCGAGGCCTAGGCCGCGTCTCCCAGTGCAGCCGCGGGGCGTGGCCCCTGGCGTTTGGCGCCCAGAGCGAGGTACCCCGCACCTCCAAGGCCTCATCCCCCCACGGTGCTCCTGCCTGGGGAGCCAGACTTGCTCAGCACGACGCGGGCCTGGGCCTCTGGGCGCAGCTCCCCTGGTCGAAACGCACGCAGGGCAGCCCCCGCGTGTCCCCATCCCCAGCGAGCGGGAAGAGAAGGTAAGGGACCTCCACCCAGGCTCCCAGTTCTGATGGGGGCAAGGACGACTTTCTTCCTTCACAGCACTTTACAGGGCAGAGTGCGGCTGTCCTTTCCTAACTACAAACACCTGCTTTTCAGCCTGGGAAACGGACTCTTCAGGAAACGACAATTTTGAGGGCAGTAACTCCAGACCTTTCTTTTATGTGCACTCCGTGGCCCAGCAGCTTCACCTGGGTCCCTGGTACCAGAATGCTGTCTATAATCCATTCTCCATTCCTGGGCCAGGTAAGGAATCTGAATCCCCAGAGGTTCAGTGGGATTAGGGACCCCTCCTGTGAGCCAAAGCCTGAAGGTTTCTAACACCTGCGTCCATTACCGCCCTTTCCTCACCCTGTGCTCACACCAGAGAGACTGTAGCAGCGCATGGGGCAGTGTTTGTTGTTCAGGTTAATAGGAAACATTTGAATTTAGCTATATGCCAGTTACTCTGCTAAATGCTAAAAATAGGTTCTCTCATTGACCTCAACAGCCCATGAGCTAAGTACTGTTGCTATCCTTGCTCCCCAAATGAGGGAGCTGAGGCTCCCAGTCAGTGACTGGCCCAGGGTCACAGAGTAATCCAACCAAAGTCCCCTCGTGTGTGAGGCCAGAGGTCCCTTAGTGCTCTTAGTCCCTGTATGGGTTTTGACAAGGCCTAAAGGTTCTCAGACCTATTATGGTGAAGTCAGAAAAGTACCCTGGAGGAAGATGACAAGCAAGACTTGAAAATGTTTGGAAGGTAGACATCTAGCGTTTCATTCAGTACATGGGGGACAGGGCTGTAGGCAGGCAGGAGGATCCATGGGGTGATTCTCCCATCTCACTTCTCCAAGTAGGAAAGATAATGTTAAACTTGCTCTTCTGAGTATCCTGCTGGAGATAAAGCATGTTGTAAATATTATGCAGCTTTTCCAAGTAGAAAACTAGGTGTGATAAGGAGAGCTTCTGAATTCACCACTGTTGCCAGCTGAATAGTAGTCTCAGTCTGAGCAACAGGCACCTGTGCCAGCATATGGCCTGTGACCTACAATTCTTCACTGTGTCTCTACCTGCCAGATGTTGGACTAGCACCTCCACATGAGCCAGCTCGTTCAAGAAATCTTACTGTATATAAACTCTTGGCTCTGTTTCTCTGGAGAGTCCCTAATTAGTACAGATGTTGAAATGCTGTTTTGACATGGTGCAGAGACCGGAATTGTGTGAGGAAAAGTACAGCATACAGAGGGGGGGAGGTTTCTGAGAGGAAGAAATTCATATTGTATCTTTTTTTTTTTTAAAGATTTAAAATTTTATTTATTTCTGGCTGCGTTGGTTCTTCGTTGCTGTGCGCGTGGGCTTTCTCTAGTTGCGGTGAGCGGGGGCTACTCTTCGCTGTGGTGCGCGGGCTTCTCATTGTGGTGGCTTCTCTTGTTGTGGAGCACAGGCTCTAGGCATGTGGGCTTCAGTAGTTGTGGCTCACGGGCTGTAGAGCGCAGGCTCAGTAGTTGTGGCGCACGGACTTAGTTGCTCTGCAGCATGTGGGATCTTCCTGGACCAGGGCTTTGCGTTGGCGGGCAGATTCTTAACCACTGCGCCCCCAGGGAAGTCCCCAAAATATATTATTGATAAGCGTTGAAAACAGTGATGCCCATTAAAAAAATAAATGAATAAAGGTCTCACCTCTTTGACTGAGGACATACAGATTCTGATAAGGAAGACTGCATTTTATTGTACTGGGTCAGTTTCAAGATTGAGTTTTTCCTTTTGTAAAGATAAAAATTATACCTATTAAGAAAAAATAATCCATACCTAAATACTGAGTCAGTGAAATATAGAAAGCAAGGATTAATGGTGATTAGGTGACCAGCATGGTCCTGGTGCCCTGTGCTTCCCACTCACTGACATCTCTAAATCGTGAAGCTGGCAGTTGATCTCAGGTCAGCCTGATGCCCAAATCTGCTGCTCTCTGTCTGCTCCAGTCACAGGAGTGTGAGGTCATTTGGCATGAGGCTGGAACAGAGAATGGCTGGTAAATACTGCGTCTACTTTATTCAAGGTTGTCCCTGACTGAATCTTAGGCTGTTAAAACATTTCGTTCCTGAACCTAAGAAGAAAAATCATGCGTGACATCAGCTGGCCACCGGAGGGCACTGTGGAACAGGCTAAGAGTTGCTGAAGCCAAGGGTGTTTCGTTTTCCCCAGATCCTGCATTCCAAATCAGGTTCTGGTTTTCTACTCTGCTGTACTTACTTTGGGATCACACCACAAGGGCAGGTAAAGGGTTGAGTCCATACTATTTTACACTTATTTTTGAAAAGGAGGAATCTTCTCCTTCATATTTTCTACATGAGGTGCTGTAAAAAACTGTCTTTTAAGTATATAACGTTGTAGATGAAAACATGGGCTCTAGAATCAGATTCACCTCGACTCTAGTCCCAATCAATCATTTATTAGTTGTGTGAGTTTAGGCGGCTACTTAATGTCTCTGGTTCCAACCCCTCATTTGTAAATTGGGAAAAATAACTACCTCTCAGGGTTGTAAAAACTAAGATACTACATGTAAAGCGTCCAGTATAGCTTTCAGTCATATAGTAAGTGCTCAATAAATGGCAGTAGTCATTACTATTTTTAAGAGACCCTGGATCAACTTATTTTTATGGTTTTCCTGTCACAGCAATTCCATTTCAGTAATTCAAGCTGTCACATAGTCCACAACATTTCCCCCAAGAATTGAGCCCTTTGTCCTCTTTGAATCTTCTACCACAAAGCTCAGTGCCTGGGCACAAGGGTTCATGTGATTTGTTGAACTAAGTGATGTCAGTAAAGCTATCTTTTAAGACGAGCCCGAGAAAGTGGGCTTTATTACTTAGAAAATGGCTGAACTTGCAGAGCAGTTAGCTTTAAGGTTAGCAGAGGGAGTAAAATAAAGAGACAGGGAGATTTAAAAATATTCATGTTTATCATGAATAATGCAGTCATTTACTGAGCACCTACTTTGTGCCTGCCCTCCAGAAGCTCACTGCCTGGCCGGGAGACACATCTCCCTAGCTGTGATACAGTGTGATGAGTAGGTTAGCTTTTGGAGCATATGGAGAGAGAGGAATGGGTTCTGCTTGTGGTGGGAGTGGGAAGCTGGAATACAGAGTACTGCTGAAAATTGGATCTGGCTCAGAACTGAGCCCTGGCAACATCTGGACGGTGGGGGTTAAGGTATTCCCTTCTCTAAAGGATCTGTTTGTACTCTCAAGTTTACAAGGAGGATGGGGAGTCTTTTGGAGGTTGTAGGTTCAGACCCATGCAGGCTTACCTGATGCATTTGGAAGAGAGGGGCTACATATTGGTTTGGCCAAAAAGTTCGCTCGGGTTTTTCTGGTGAAATACGGAAAAACCCGAACGAACATTTTGGCCAACCCAATACCAATATAGGTTGAAGGGAGGGATTTCAGAGGTCTTGGAATTTCATCAGAGGGGAACAAAGAGTCATAAGTATGAGGAAGTGGCTTCAGAAAGAAGCTGAGGATCAGCAAGGAGTGAAGGTCCTAGGAAACTCATCCTAACTCATGCCCCCAGGGGTGCATGTCCTGAGGAGGGAAGGGAGTGTCTAAGAGAATGTGAGAGCTGTCTCTCCAAACTCTGTATACATTGTGGGCCTGACTTTTTCCCTTTAGCACTTTGATAGGAGTCCTGTGTCACTAGGACTATCTCAGTCACACGCAGGCAAAGTGGGCAGCTGAACAGCTCAGAAAGAGGCATGAAAAGGCAATCAGGAAACCTGAGTTTGTCGCCAAGTGGCTGTGTAACTTCAGGCAAGTCACCTCTGTTTTTTAGGACTTCAGTTTTCTCGTCCATAAAACAGGAGTTGAATTGGATGTTTGGGTTTCCTTCCAGTACTCAACTCTCCACCTTTGGTTGTCTTCATTTCAGGGGAAGAGAAAACCAGTCAAGGGCCTGAGGTCGAAGTGGGGAGAAGGGGTGGTTAACTATAAGTGACAGGTCACGTCTGCAAAGCCCAGGCATGCTCATTCTTCCCTCCTGTCAACAGCCACCCCATCACTGCCAGCTGTGGTGTGTTTGGAATCTGTTCTGTGTTGGTAGCCATTGGGAATTGAGGGCATGTTCCCACATGTGCGGATTTTCCCATGACTTCTTGTCCCATGGGAATCTAGTGGTTTTGGATACTGTGGCTAATCTTTTAAAGCTATGATGCTTCCTGTTCTCCTTGCTGCCTCTTCCTTTTCTGTTCTGTTTCAATGAGAGTGAACCTGAAAACTGTCAGAGTGGAAACCACATGGAGAGGAATCATGGTCTGGTGTAGAAGCTCTATCACTTATTCACTGAGTGAGCTCAGGCAGGCCATTTATCTTCTTTGGGTCTTGGTTTCCTCATCTTTTAAACCAAGACAAGAACTCATGCCTTTCCCACTCTATACAGGTGTTCTGAAGATGCAGGGGTCTCACAGATGTAAAATGCTTTAACTTGGCCAACTGTATGTATTGACATGGGGTCCGATTCTGGATCCCTATTCATTCATCATTGGACACCAGCTGGTAACATCCTGGTTGACTTTTGAATCTATACGCCACAGCTTTCCAAAAAGAACTGTGGCATCGACCAGAATGGCTGCAAAATAATTGATCACTCTATTTTCTATAAAATAGAGAAATAGAGTAGAAGATCATGACCATGGAGTGTGGTGAATCATAGATATGTGGGTCATGGGCTCACATGCTTCCCCTGATCTCTGAGAAGGAGTCTATTTACTTCCTTTTAAGTGTTTGCTTTTGTCTCCTAATTGCAACTTCTTGGGCCGTGGGCCCCATTAACACTTCTTCAGAGCAACCCTGTTATTTGTCATTGGTTTTAGCCATTTTCATGGTCACCGTCTCATGGGGGTAGTAAGAAATGGGAAGGACCTTACTTTTCCCTCTGCTGAAGTGCCTGGAGAGCATCTCTTAGTGATTGCAGCTGGAAGTGTGACATTTAATTAGTGGAGAAAATTGAGTCAGAGAAGATGCAGGCTGTGTGGGCAAGAGGGTGAGAAAAGGCTGGGGAAGATGTGATATGCTCAGTGGGGCAGTTTGGCCCAGGTGTTCTCCCAGATCCAGATTGGGTGTTCACATCACCACAGGTGGAGATTACAGAAGCTTCAGGAATTTTCCATAGTGATGGGAACCACAAATGAGCCCTCAGGGATGCCTAGTTTCTTCTATCCCACACTTGCTTTATTTGGGAAAGCAAATGATGACTCCCCCCCTCCTCCGAGAGGTGAGGACCTCACCCAATGAAGCCTGGCCTCCTGCTGGCCTACTGACTGGTGCTTAGAGATGACACAAGCTTGCACTGAGAGCTGTGGTCTCTTAGAGCACAGGATCCAGAGTGTGATGAGTTGGAAAGGAGCTTCAGCACCTCTATGCCCAGTCCTGCACCTTATAGAAGAGGAGACCTAGGTCCAGAGAGGGGCATTGACTTGCCTACGGGACTTAGGGGCTGAGCTGGAACCGGTGCTTAGGTCATTGACACCTGGTTCAGAGCTCTTGGCTATGCCACTCCATCTCCATGACTGGATGGTGATGTTTGGGTTACACTGGATAAAATTACCCCCTCTCTCCCAGAAGCTGATTGAAATCGCTTGTGTCTGAGCTCCTGCACTTCTCCATGTGTGTCTTAGAGATATGCATTCCCAGTTTATTTCAAAAGTACCATTTCTTCCCTGCAGGCACAGGATTAATTGTAGTAATGCCTCATCTGCCTCTGGGCCCCTGGTACCTTGAAAAAGGCTGACAGTCTGCAGCAGGAGCTAAAGGGTGCAGGGGGACCAGGAGGAGGGGCTTAGATGGAACAGGAGGCAGAAAGGTAGAGGGCCCAGTATGGAACTTAAAGGAGATGCGGGGATCTGCCTTCTAATACTTGCTCTGTTGTGTGCAAATTTGGCAAATTCCAAAATTCCATTTCCTTCTCAGTCCCCCTTTACCATTTCCCAGTCTCTTTTCTTAGGCTAAGCAAGATAAAACCAAAAGATAATGCTAAAAATAACTCCATTCTTAATAAAAGTAATTTTATCTTTATGAGTTTGATTATTCCTCATGGGTCAATGACACTTGATAGAAAAGTGAACTCCCCACCTGTGGCTTAAAGCCAAACCCAGGTTTCAGCTTTGAGGGGATTCTTGAGGGTATCCCATTAATAACCCTGAAGTCCTTAGGGAAGAATGAGATGCAGATTCTAGTCGGGATCTCCATCACTCAAGCAGGGGGACCCAGCCATTTTGTAAATCAACTAAGAGAGTAGGTGGCCAGGAATTCGGGAAATGTGTGCTCACCTTTTCACTCGAGTGGTTCTGCAGGGCAGGACAGATGGGCACAACTCTCTACGCATTGGCAGATAATATAGAGGGTGTGGTGTAAACGTCCTGCCCTTGCGGGCTTGTCCTAGCTCACAGCCACCAGCCAAGTGATCTTGAGTAGGTGACATTTAGTGTGGTTTTTGCTTTGTGTCAGACACTCTCCTAAGCACACTGCTCCTCACAATGACCCAGTGAGAGGGGATGTATTATTGTTCCCTGTATCAGTCAGGGTTCTCCAGAGAAACTGAACCAATATGAGATCTCTCTCTTCGTATCTCTATCTCTATAGATCTATTATCTATCCATTATCTCCCTCTCTCTCTCGCTCTCTCTCTCTCTCTCTCTCTCTCTCTCTCTCTCTCTCTCTATATATATATATATATATATATATATATATATATATATATATATCTGGCTACCTACCTACCTATCTATCTCAAGGAATTGGCTTACACAACTGGTAAGTCCTAGGTCCTTAGGGCAGATCAGTAGGCTGGGGCAGGAGCCTATGTTGCCAGAGACAGAATTTCTTTCTCTGAGAAACCTCAGTTTTGGCTCCTAAGGCTGTTCACCTAATTGGATGAGACCCGCCCACAATACTGAGAGTAGTCTCCCTCATTTAAAGTCAATTGATTGTAGCTGTTAACCACATCTACAAAATATCTTCACAGCAACACCTAGATTAGTGTTTGATTAAATAGTGGGGCACTACAGCCTAGCCAAGTTGACACATGCAACTGACCATCACAAACCCTTTTACACATGAGCAAACTGAGGCAGAGAGTTCATGCCCAAGGTCTGGGCTGGGATGTGACAAGGTTAGAATTTCAACCCAGGCTCCTCAGCTGTGCCCTTCCCCGTTGTGCTGCTCCATGGCCTAACTGATTGCGATTTCCTCAAGTACAGATGAAGCTAATACTGCCTGCCTCTTTCTACTCACAGGATTCCTGTACTTATTTATGTGCTTTTATTCTCTCATTCCAAATTGGATTCAAGGAAGCTCTGAGAAATCAACAAGTTAATTCCCATAAAGGTATTCTGAAGACTGTGATGAGAAAAACCAACACTGACCGTGCGCCTATATGTGCCAGACACAATGCCAGCGTCTGCACGTTTGTTGTCTAATACTCACAAAAAATGCAAATCCTCCATTCCTCAATGTTCTTTGAGGGCAGCTAGACCTTGCTAGTATCCTTGTTGCTTTTCACAGGGCTGGGAGTAGTGGAGATACCTATTAAATGCCTATGAATCAATGGAATTATTGCCCAGTGGTGAAACATGAGACCAAGGTGATGGTTGCTAAGAGCTTCTTGGGCGGGGCAAAGGATTTTATATGGGATCCAATCTCTTGTAGGAGCTGAAAAAATAATCCCAGCTCATGTTGCCTTGAGAGGGAAGGAAGAGTCTTCTCCAGAGACTCATTGGGGAAATCATCTGCAGGTGAACTTGCTAAAATTATCCACTCCTTTGGTGCAACACACTCCCCGGGCTGGAAAGCACTGCCACATGTGTCACCTGGACTCTCTAAAGCTTGCTTGTCCTGTAGGCAAAGTCTCTCCACTTAGTGAGTACTGAATTCCTTTAATCCCCAGCCCTGGAAAGTGTTCCCCTGGAGGGAGGTACATGAGTAGGTTTCTTCTCTGGTTTGTTCTACGTCAATCCCTCCTCATATAAACCCAAAGCAGCAAAATAGCTGGCCTGACATGAAAAGGGCTTTGTGCTAAGTAGATGTGTCTTAAGGAGAGGTTTACCTGTAGGCAGGGTTTAGGTACTAATATGTTAGTATTAGTAGAAGATATCCTGGCAAACAGTCAGGTTTATTTTACCTTTGACTCTGGGAGGACTGGACTTTCTGAAGTTCCCAAGAATGTAAACTTGGGTCTTTCGATCTAAGGGAAATGTGCTGAGAGGTGAAGAGGCACTGGCTTCTTGTCATGTGTTAGGAGGAAAGGGTGTGAGGTTTTGGAGTTAACCATGCGTGGTTTGAGTCTTGGCTGTGTCAATTCCTAGACATTTGAGATGGAGCAAGTTACCACCCTTTCCAGGTCTGTTTCCATATATATATGTATGTGTATATGTATATGTGTATATATAAGTATGTGGGGATGTGTATGTATATGTACAATATATAGCATTGGGAGGACATTGTGAAAAACATAGGGCTGTTTTGAGCATCACCATGAGACAATATATGTACAGAACTGGGCCTGTAGTAGGTACTCAGTACATGTCGAGTCTTATCCTTTCCAGAACCACTGCTGGGGGCTTGCCCAAGCCATGCCTCCCCTGTTGCTGATTGAATCTAGATGAAATCTAGTTAGAATGGACACCAGGAACATCTGAGAGGAGAGACTGTGGTTGAAGTGTGGAAATTGAGGGGCCTGCCTGGGGAGTGGGTTCTGGGAAATATAGTGGATGCTGTCAATGCCCCTTGTAATTATCCCCTTGGACCTGGAGGTCACTTGTAACTTGGGCGGAGTTCTCCATATCACACCAATGACCTCCTACCTCAAGCACATGAGTCTTTCTGTTTAAAGGTATTCTCTGGCCTGGTGAGCATGGTTTGTTCTTCTTTCTCAGGGCTTTGTTATGTGTGTGTGTGTGAGGCTGGCACCTGCTGTAGCTATCTCCTTGCCAGTCTGAGAATGAAGCTAAGACATGGAGGAGGTCAAAGAAATGGAGAAAGAACCACCCTACTTCTGGTCTTGCAGTGTAGTGGAAGGAATGCATTCCTTATAATAATTTAAGCTAATTTGGGTTGGAATTTTCTATTTTATTGTTGTCTTGCTGCTGGAAGTATGCTAATCAATACAGAACTCTCAACTAATGAACCACAAGAATAATCTTGTTCAGATCAAGTCTTCAGTATCCAGAATCTGTCACCCCTCTTCCATTTGTCCTATGTTTTTCTCATTCTATTGGGATTAATCCCAGTGGATAGTATTCTCATATCAAGGCTTCTGACTCTACTTTTGCAGTTGTTTGCAAAAAGTTCATGTTTACTGCGATTTTCATCAGTTGATTTCTATTAAGGGTTGTTTCCTCTAATCTGTTTTGCAAAATGCTGAGGTGTTCTGTTTTTGCTTTTCTGGGAGTGGCTCTTATCTTTTTGCTTTGCTGAGAAGCACTCTCTCCATCTGATGCTTCGTCTGGTGACTGTTCTCAACCTCAGTGAACTTTCTCTGCTTTACTGCTGTACTCTCTGTGGCAAGAAGAGATCCTTTCTGATGGGGGTCTTGTCTAGGCACAGAATGACATCTGCACCCCATTGCATAACACTGTGACATTTCCTGTAATATGGTCTACATCCTCTCTGGCAGGAGTAGCACAAGGATGTGCCTGAACTCGAGGGCTCTTAGTACAGGGGCTAAATAAACACACAGGCCTTTTTTGTTTTAAAGGTTTTCCTGCTAATCATAGGGAAGGAGCAGCCAAAGTAACACATATGGGGAAATTACAGTGGTTCAAGAAATCTCAGAAAAGTTCCAATAGTAGTGGTTTTATCGTCTGTACTAAATTATTCTCAGATCATTTTCTTTTTATGTTGTAGTTCTTTTCTTTGCTACTACTAATTATACTCTGAATTAAAAAAATTTTTTGACTTTAGAACTCAATAAAAAACAGAAGGATGGGGCTTCCCTGGTGGTGCAGTGGTTGGGAGTCCGCCTGCCGATGCAGGGGACGTGGGTTCGTGCCCTGGATTGGGAGGATCCCACATGCCGCAGAGTGGCTGGGCCTGTGAGCTGTGACCGCTGGGCCCGTGCGTCCGGAGCCTGTGCTCCGCAGTGGGAGAGGCCACAACAGTGACAGGCCTGTGTACCACAAAATAAAACAAAAAACAAAAAACAGAAGGATGAATATTAAAGCATCAGATCTCTGTTTTAAACCTTGGAAAAGGGAATTCCCTGGTGGTCCAATGGTTAGGACTCGGCCCTTTCAGTGCTGCGGCTCAGGTTCAAGAACTAAGATCCTGCTAGCTGCACGGCGTGGCCAGAAAAAAAAAATTAAGCCTTGGAACATATCTTTATGGGTTTAGGTGAATGAATAGGGGGGTACAGGACCATTTATTTTTGTTTTTTCTTTTTTGTTTTTTCTTTTTTCGATACGCGGGCCTCTCACTGTTGGCCTCTCCCGTTGTGCGGAGCACAGGCTCCGGACGCGCAGGCTCAGTGGCCATGGCTCACGGGTCCAGCCGCTCCGCGGCATGTGGGATCTTCCCGGACCGGGGCACGAATCTATGTCCCCTGCATCGGCAGGCAGACTCTCAACCACTGCGCCACGAGGGAAGCCCTGTTTTGTTTTTAATTGAATTATCTTGAATAAGAAATGTCTGTGTTATTTTCCCTTGTGACAGGTAACTTTTACCTTTGCTCTTACAGTACTTTGAGACGACGATCATATAATTGTATATAATTATATAATTTCCTTATGTAACATAAACCCCCCTTGTGTAAATTCAGAGTTTACATATTTCTGAGGTTGTCAAAGATAACTTCCTATCGGGCTTCCCTGGTGGAGCAGTGGTTAAGAATGCACCTGCCACTGCAGGGCATGTGGGTTCCAGCCCTGGTCCGGGAAGATCCCACACGCCGCAGAGCAACTAAGCCCGTGTACCACAACTACTGAGCCTGTGCTCTAGAGCCCGCGAGCCACAACTACTGAAGCCCGCACAC